>NW_023997436.1:0-21862 GCF_015586225.1 Lucilia sericata | reverse complement strand
TTTTTGTGTAAGTTATTTTTATTTCTTTTTTTTCGTATAGTGTTAAATTGTTAATTTTAATAAAATTATTTTAAATGTTGGATCAGTGATTATCTTTATTGTGAAATTTTTTTCATTGTGTAGCTAGTGTGAAAAGGAAAAGTTGTAATTAAATTTTGTTTTATAAATTACTAAAGTAATGTAGAAAAGTAATCTGAAAATCTAAGAAATTTTACTAATTAAAAAATATTTTCATTAATATGACCGCACTACTATTGAATAGATTTATTATTGATTTTAAATAAAAACAAGTAAGAAATTATAGTCGGGCCAGGCCGACCACATAATACCCTACACCTGTTACAAAAAAATGTGATTTAATTTTTATAATAAAGCATTTAAGTTAAGTTGTACCTTGCCTCAGATATACTTAAGCCATTTATTGTTGAATAAAATTGTGGACATTTAAGTCGATTTTTGAAGGGGGCTTTGAATAGGGGCTATGGTCAAATGAGAACCTATAATTAAAAAATTCATGAGGGTCATCAAGGATAGTATAGAACTTCGTTTTGCAGTTTTTTGTCGAGATACGAGTGTATTAAACAAAACTATGAACTTAAAAGCCCTATTATTCCGGTTCAGTTGTATGGGGGCTAGGTGAAATAATGGACCGATGTTAACCATTTTCAATAGACTTCGTCTGTGGTACCATAGAAGATCGTGTGCCAAATTTCACTGAATTATCTTCAAAATTGCGACCTGTAGTTTGATTACAAGGTTTACAAGCCCTATTCGGGGGTTCAGTTGTATGGGGTCTAGGTGAGATAATGGACCGATGTTAACCATTTTCAATAGACTTTGTCTCCAGTAACATAGAAGATCGTGTGCCAAATTTCATTGAATTATCTTCAAAATTGCGACCTGTAGTTTGATTACAAGGTTTACAAGCCCTATTCAGGGGTTCAGTTGTATGGGTGCTAGGTGAAATAATGGACCGATCGTAACCATTTTCCATTGAATTATCTTCAAAATTGCGACATGTAGTTTGATTACAAGGTTCACATGGACGGACGGACGGACAGACGGACAAATCGACTCAGAAAATGATTCTAAGCCGATTGGTATACTTTAAGGTGGGTATAGGACCAATATTATTGTGCGTTACAAACATCAGCACAAACCCAATATACCCTCCCCACTAAAGTGGTGTAGGGTATAATGAAAGAACTTATTTAAAAAAACTAATTGTTAAGACAAAACATTTCAAACAGTCATAAAAAAATATTTTAAAAATTCTTAAAAGATTTCTAAACTTGAGGAAAAGATCCACGTAAACGTATCGAGATAATATAAAATTTAGTTGTAAATAAAAATTCTCTTCTTATAGTAAAGATATAACAACATTTTGAAAAAAGGCTAATAGTAACCCATAACATAGCTGATTTTATATTGTAATTTTTTTTATTTTATGATACTTTGAAATGCAAAACTCTAGTATTTCTTAAAAATTTTGTCCGATTCATTTTTCAGAATTTTGGCCTAATTGAGAGACCAAATATAACAAACGAAGTGCAAACTTTTTAAATTTCCTTTAAAGTAAGTTTTTTTTATAAACTTAAAAAGTATAGTTGTCTTTGTTAATACTCCCAGAACATTTCTTTAAAATTAATTTTGTTACTTTTCTACCAGCAATGATATGCATATACAACACAACACAACACAACACCAAAAATGTCAGGAGAAAAATTGCATACGAATGTACAACAAAATGTGTACAGTGCACAAAATATACACATAAAACAAAGTTCATAAAAGAATTGGATGTTAACATACGTTTTCTTATACATACATATGTATGTATGTATGTATATGCTAAATATACATATGTAAAATGTGGCGTCCTTTAGCGTAATTTATAGTTTTGACATCGAAAGAGTTTCAGTTTTTTTTAGTTTTTCTTATTTTGTTGTCATGTTTGTCTAGCTGTTTCTTCATTCTTGCTTAGCAAAGCAAATACTTTCATTATTTTCCTTAAGGCTAAAATGAAACTATGTTGTTTAAAGTACATAAACATAAGAACATATACTATATAAAGAAATTTACCCTTACATATGCATTTCGTTAGTTTTCCACTATTTTTTGCCGCCACATTTTATATAAACTAGAATGAAAAAAAAAGCAAAAGTTATTCCTTTTTAAAGTTTTTCCATGAAACTTATATTTTGAAAATTATAAACGCCTACAATAAAAGAGTACATACATACAATCATAAACACACATACACGTAAGGAAAAGTATATAGAAAACATATGAAAGAAATAAAGTTGGTTAACATTTTACTTGGCTCTATATGTGCTTCCATATACATATATTTAATTTAAAAACTTAATATACTAACAACATACATACATATAGTATAACTATAACGACCGTTTTTATATGTGTGTGTGTTTGTATATTTATGTCTTTGTGTAAAACATATGTAACACTATGGGTTAAGGGCATTTTGAAAGGCTTAAAGTTTAAATGTGTTTTTCTGTAAATTAATAAAACTTTGATGCCCTAAATTCATTAATGGTTTAACAAGACAATTAATAATTTTACAAAAGTTTTTAAAGTAATTAATTCAAATTTATGACGTAAACCTTTCATGTAGGATTACAGTTGTTTATTTCTATGAATTTGTTTATTTACCTTTAGAAATTTCAAAACATAACATTAACCAGTAAAGCCAAATACAAACATTTTAGCTTAATTAGTTACTGTGTAATATAAAATTTAATAATTAGTTATTAAATTTATTAAAGCTTTATGATCACAATACCGATTTTGAAAGGAGAACTATAAAAGTATGAGAGCTATATAGAAAATAAGTCAAAAATAACACAGGTCGACAAATTTTTAGTTAGTTAGTTAGTTAGTTAGTTAGTTAGTTAGTTAGTTAGTTAGTTAGTTAGTTAGTTAGTGTTAGTTAGTTAGTTAGTTAGTTAGTTAGTTAGTTAGTAGTTAGTTAGTTAGTTAGTTAGTAGTTAGTTAGTTAGTTAGTTAGTAGTTAGTTAGTTAGTTAGTTAGTTAGTTCGTTTTAGTTAGTAGTTAGTTAGTTAGTTAGTTAGTTAGTTAGTTAGTTAGTTAGTTAGTGTTAGTTAGTTAGTTAGTTAGTTAGTTGTTAGTTAGTTAGTTAGTTAGTTAGTTAGTTAGTGTTAGTTAGTTAGTAGTTAGTTAGTTAGTTAGTTAGTTAGTTAGTTAGTTAGTTAGTTAGTTAGTTAGTTAGTTAGTAGTTAGTTAGTTAGTTAGTTAGTTAGTTAGTTAGTTAGTAGTTAGTTAGTTAGTTAGTTAGTTATATAGTGCATTCCGGAAGGATCTTCCGTCGTGCTTTGGTAAATTCTAGAATCTAGCTTAAAACTAAATAGCTTTTTTCTAAAGAAGGGATAACAAATTATTGAATTTTTCCAATAAGAAATAATCTGCCTACCCATAGTGTTCTACATAACATATATTCATGGTATGGTGCTCTTTCGAATCCCTGATTAAAGATATGACACGTTTAACTTTTTGTGCTATTTTTGTCTTTTTTCATTTCTTTTTATAACAAAACACAGAAAAAAAAGGAAAAACTTATTTCTACTGCACGCACACATACACACGTATATGCATATATACATATGAACATACTCACGTTTAAAAGTTTCCAACTGTGCAATTTAATGTGTGCGTATGTGTGCTCCATATTTGTTTGATTTAAGTGTATGAGTTCATGACACAATTACAAATGCATTCTTTTTATAAATTCCCATATACGTTAGAGTTTGTACGTCAGTTTTGTCATTTTATTTCCTTTGGTCCTGGTGTTTTACAAATTGGATGTTGTTTGGTTTTATAAAATATATATGTATACACAATACAACTACATGCATTTATATGTATGTGCTCAATTTACACACATTCTTATTTGTTTATTTTATTACAAGATTAAAAATAAAACATATGTATTTTTTCTGGATTCAGTTTTTGAGAAAAAAATACATACATACATAAATATAATTTTGTGTTATTTGTGTGCTGCTCTTAATTCATACATATGTACCCTTGTAATTTCTTTAATATTTAATGTAAATTATATTGGAACTTTTTTAATTACTTACTTGTTCCTATTTCACCAGCAATTAATTTTCGGAATAAGATCAAATTATGTAAGTTGTTCTTATTTAATTTTGTTTGCTATTAGCTTAAACATTAATGCAAAACACTTTCTAAATACAGGTTTAATTTTAAGCTAATTTTTGCTTTAATTATCACAATTATAAAGTCAACAAATTAAAAACATGCTGTCCATTTAAATAAATGTCATTTCAAACTATATTTAACAAAAAAAGATAATCATCTAATTTTAGTTACTGCACATGTCTGGCAAAAGCAATGAATTTATACATATTTATAAATAACACATTTTATGTTAATTTCAAATATAAATTTAATTAATTTAAATCTGTCTAATTAGGCTGGTATTTTTTGTCTCTGTTTTATTTATTTCAGTTTTAAATACAGTTAAGTTGGTTGTGCGTTAACTTGTACAACAAATATACATTTCATTTAAATTGAACGTAAATACGAAAAAAACTGTAAATATTTCTTTTAGATAATCAATTGTAAATGGCCATGTTTTGTGGTTGACATATACCAATATTAGCAGTCATATTATCCAAAAAAAGGGTTTATATTTTAAGTTCTCATACAGTAAGCTATTTTAAATTAGTAACATACATATATAAAACTAAATTATTGTGGTGAATAATTTCATTATATTTATGTATAGAGTAGTAGTCATGTATCATTTTTGCCTAATTTAAATTTCAATATGATTTATTTCTGTCCAACCATATTAAGTAGTCATAGTTGGTTAAAATAATTAAATTATGTGATTTTTTTTTTTTTTTTTTTTTAATTTTGCTGTTGCCTTCACTAATAAACTAATAATACTCTTACCATTCTTATCTGGCCAGTAGCCAATATTATTTCATGAATTGTGCTAGTATTGAGCTAATTATTCCATTGTATTGACATGATGACCATTGTTGTCAATTTATTGATTTTTAAGAATATAATCAAGTTATTTTAAAAATTTGTTTAAATGTTCTTAAATATTGCTTTGTTGAAAAGGAAAATTGTGCTTTTGACCTTTTTTTTATAACATGTAATGATTAAAGGTTTTTTGAATTTCAATGGTGAATATTCAATTTGTTAAGAAATCAAGGAAATGTTTATAAAATTTGTTGTGTTTTTTATATATTAATAAAAATTATAATGATCTTTATCTTCGGTTGTTTGGGGCCTATGCGAAAAATGAACCAATTTTAAACATTTTCAATAGGCTTCGTCCTTGGGTCAAAAGAAAATTGTGACCTGTAGCTTGCGCACAAGGTTTTCATGGACACACTGACGGACAGACAGACAGCCAGACGGACTTAGCATTAATGCAGTGTTTATAAGAAAATTTTGACCATCAAGTCATTTTCTGAAGAGGGCTTTGTATGGGATTAAATGAGGCTTCGTCCTTGGGTCAAAAGAAAATTGCGACCTGTAGCTTGCGCACAAGGTTTTCATGGACACACAGACGGACAGACAGACAGCCAGACGACTTAGCTAAATCGCCTCAGAAAATGATTCTGAGACTAGGGGATATTTTAAGGTGGGTGTGGGATCAATATGGTTACAAACACCAGCACAAATGCATAATACCCTCCCACTATAGTGATGTAGGGTATAAAAAAGTAATATTTGAATGATATGTAACATTTGACAGAATCTTACTTGTTTTTCTAATAAATTGTCTTCAATAAGTTATCGATAGAAGTGTCCTTTTCCTTATCTTTCTCTTAGATTAAGACCTTACTTTCTAATAGATAACTATTTATAAATTCCAAGTTAAGTAGCTTATTTAAAAGTTAACTATATTAATATAAATTCCATTGATTTAAAATTCTTTCCAATAATTTACTAACACAATTTCAATGATGTAATAAAGACTAAAGAACAAATAACATCGAATAACAACAACTATAAAATTGGACCCAGTTATTGTTAAAAAAAAAAATATTTGAATAAAATAGAGCTACATTAATGTTAACAATTTGTAAATAAAAATATAAATAAAATTTCATGATTATAAAATTAATATTATTGTAATATTTTATATTTTTTTTTATGGCAAACCATAATTGCCTTAATAATCAATAAAACAAAGTTTTATGACAAAATTCCCTCCTTTAAAAAGCAGCATCATTCTCCCCTTTTTGCTGTTGTTGCAGTTAAGGATGAATGTGTAACATATTTTCTGGTAAACCTTAAATTAAATAAAATTGATTTTGAAGAATGTTTCAACACAGTGAATGAAAGAAATTAGAAATGTATATGTATGTACTAGAATGCCAACAGCAATAACAACAAATGCTACATCATCAATTAGAAAAATAATAGGAGGGAAGATGATATTTGGACACAAGAGAACAAAAAAAGAAGAAATAACAGTTTTATGATTCTTCAGAAAATGATAAGAAAACCCAGTAGGTTTGCAAGATATCATTGTATTTCTGTATTTTGAGGGATCCAACCGCCAGTTATTGGATCTTATTTCTTAGTCAATTGTTCAAACAACTTACAATACGCCTGCTTCACTACATCAAGCGTATGATCATCGCCACCCTATTTAGTAATTTAGATTAGAGTTAGGTTAGCTTATAAGGGAGGGCCCAGCGAACTGCAGGGATTTTTTTATACTAAAACAGCAAACGTGCAAGTATGTATGTGTTCATACTTATAAAAGTCTCAAGAAAAAAATCACTGTTTAAATCCAAGTAGCATAACAGAGGGTGGGGTATGTAAAATGTAAAAAAGGACATCAATTATGTTTATATTACCAGATTTACAATGAATAAACCAGCAACAACACCATCAACAAATGTAAACATTAGAAAATGACAACAACTTTGCATACACACCCACATTCAAAATTGCTATAAAAACAAATGAAAAAAAAAAAAAAATCAGGCATTATTACTATGATGGTTTCGTCTTCAAGCTCCCCACACTTAAATATTTTACTTGAGATGAGGCGGTATTAAAATACAAGTTAACAAAAACGGAATTTCCTTTAACAAAATGTAACACCCCAAAAACAAAACAGACAGTTGTTGGTTAAACAGACACATTTAAAATTATAAAACGTCATTGGATATTTGCTTAGCAAACGGAAATGTTTTGAATATTTTTTCCAGAGATAAACAAGTTAAAATACACTCAGGTTCTAGTATTAAAGGCGTAATAGCATTTTAATATTAGATTTTATATACATTTATAATTTCCCTTTAAACTTATAATCTCAACTGTACAACTTAAAAGATGTTTAATGCTAATCATCTTGTTTGTTCTATATAAGAAAAAAAAGGCCTCAGATTGCATAATAATTCTAAACTAAAGATCTACTGCCACACAAAAAACATAGACAGACCCAGCAAAAAGAAGAATGTTAGTATGTAATTTTGAGCATGATTGATTGATTTTGTGTTGAGACAGCAAAAAACCCCAAAAAATATTTTGTATCATATTTCAACTAGAATATAAAAGCAAAAACTAAAAAAAACATATATGTTTTTTAGGCTGTTGCTTAAAGCATTTAGTTCTTTTCTTCTAGTTTTTCACTAAAAAAAAGAGAAACATTTAAAGCCTCCAGTGTAGAAACAAACGAAATATTCCTTAAGGATTAAAATTTTACAGGCACTGAACGTGCTTTGTGTACAAAAAGGTGACCATACACTTTGTTCCTCTTAAAAAAAAAATGAAAAATAGAAATTTAAAATTGTTTGATTTAACCATTTACTTTTACTTTTTTATTATTATTTTTATGTTAGTGACACATTTTATTTTTAACAAAGACAAATGTGTAAAATATTCAACACACAAGTGTGTGCTGTGAGCTGATAAAAAATAGTTTGCACAACCACAATAATACCTTTTGTTATGTGGGGAAATAGTACTATTATTTCTTTTATTTTTTTCTATTTATCCCACAATTCTAAAGAAACCATATAACAATCCTTACACAAAGGATTCTTAGCTGTTCTTAGGGGAATGTGTGTTAGGGAACATAATCGATGACATTATTAGAGTTTTGTGTTGGTTTTTTTAAATTTAAAAACATATTTAATTTTTTCTTCAACATGTTACTAAAAATTAATCATTAGGTTATCAAAACTATTTTTGTATATAAATTAAAAAAAATATTCAGTTTAATTCAATTTGAAATTTTTATCTTAAGCATTAAATTAGAGTTTTTACCTTGAAACTACAATTTTGAATTGTAGACGTAGAAGAAAAGTTCTGAAAGGGACTTTGTATAATGATTAGGATCACATAAAGCCCGATATTTGCGAAAAATTGGCAGTATCCTATAGGCTTATATAAAACAAAGTTGTGCTTTGAGCTTCAAAGCCCTATTAGGGAGATTTAAAAAAATTAAATTATAAATTGAATTTAATTATTTTCAAACTTAAGTTTGATTATAAACTTCCCATATGCAGACAGACAGAAGGACACAGTTGACTTAAAACCAACATATTTTGCATTACAAACATCAGCATAATTCTACTATAGTGGTGTAGTAGATATAATAATTATCTCATAGCAACGATACGCTGATCCATTTTTAGTATAGTCGAAATGTTATTTGAGAATATCCCAAAATTTCAGCATTTTGCGTATCTTAGAATAGTGGACGAAAATATATTTTCGTGTTGTACGATTTAGTTCATATTCAACGCCAAACATTTCTCATCATTAAATAATATTTGAGTAAATTTTCATCTTCCTAAGTCCCATTAACAGACGGACATATCAAGATGGACAGACGGACAATCAAGATGGACAGACGGACATATCAAGATGGACATATAAATATGGACAGATAGACAGACGTACATATCAAGATGGACAGGACAGAAGGACATAGTTAGACTTAAAACCAACATATTTTGTATTACGAACATCAGCATAATTCTACTATAGTGCTGTAGGACATATAAAATTATCTCATAGCAACGATACTTTTGGTTCATTTTTAGCTACATAATCGAAGTGTTATTTAGAATATTCCCTTCAAATTTCAGCATTTTTGCGTGTCTTAGAATAGTGAACGAAAATATATTTTCGTGTTTGTACGATTTAGTTCATATTCAACACCAAACATTTCTAATCATCAAAGTCCTCTTCTCTATGCTTATCGTCCTAAGTCCTCCTCATAGACATATCAAGTGGACAGATAGACAGACGTACATCGTATCAAGATGGACAGACGGACATATAAAGATTTTTTAAAGTTTTATAACACCCTGTAACAATTTTGAAAAAAAAAAGCTTTTCACACATGGAAAAGTTGATATGCATATGTATATGACTCCATTTATAGCAATTCTGCGTACTCCGGTTTTTATAATCAGCTCTTATGTTCTTATAAAAGGACCTTAAAGTTTAAAGGACTTACAATTTCAAACGAATATTTTAAATATTTAAATGTGTTGTATGATGCTAATATTGATATCAAATTAAAGCTGGGAATCTGTACATTCTATCTATATTATTCAATTGACTCACTTAGAGAAAAAATCGAAAAGAAATTAAATTTAAAAAGGTCTCATTTTCGAAACAAAAATGTTCAACTACTTTTTGTGACAAATTTTCGTAAAGTTATTTATTATTTTGAAGCAGCTTCATTTTATATTAATATTAATACAAATTTTTTTATATAAATTTGGATTCCATCTTTTGAAATCGTATGTCCTTTAAATTTTAAAGTCCTTTTACAGGAGCATAAGAGCTGACTGTAAAAAACTGAGTACACAGAGTTAATTCTAATGGTCCACAGTTTGCTGTACACATAGATTTTTTCATATGTGATAATGACTGTTGCATGGTGTAATATGACAAAATAATAACTCCTTCCCGATTTCAGTGGTTTACTTTGATAAGCAGTATCACGTCCAATCTATGTTTTAACAGTTTTAAAGTATATTATTTGATTTTATTCCAAACGTATCCATATAATTCGGATTTAAATTAAAAACTGTTTAACAATTCCAGCAATTTTAACCACCAATTTTAATGATATTTTCGGCCATCAAAATAACGCTTCAAAGGTTTCAATTATGTATTATTAAAAATTATAACTACATTTTATAAAACAAAATAAAAAAATAATAACTGGAATTTTTTAAACTGGATTAAATCAATAAGCCTTTATTGAAGTAGCAGCTTAATTATACATGTATTATAAAACGGACAAATTTTCCACTGTAACACTTTTTTGTTTAAATAAAAATACTATATATACTTATATACAATATAATAACTTTATTAAAACACTAGCATATAAAATTAATTTGTAACTCATTTTTTTTTAATTTTTTATCAACAGATCAAACAATGATGGACAGCTGAAACAGGAAACAAATTAAAAGTAAAAGCTATAGTAAAGGCTACTTCAACTATAAAAATCAACACACCAACAAAAAAAAAAGGAAAACAAGTTGTACTTAATATAAATCCTTTTCATCCTTATCCATCATCACTAACAACAGCAACAACTATTAAACCACAACAGTTTGCAACAACTCATCCATCAGCATTATAACGTTGTTTCATATATTTTGTTTTAAGTTTTTATTGTTGTGTTTTATTCTATGCCAAAATGGATTGGACTCGTTCGGCAAAATACATTTCTATGGATTGTATTTAAATCTGGGAGCATAATGTGGCTGCCTATATGATTTTCACTACATGAATTATATTAAACTACAAACAAAAAAAAAAAAAGAAATTTCTTTAAACAAAATATCAACAAAATATATTAAAGAAATTTTCATAGCAGCACCTACATTTTCAATGTAATTTTGATTTTTAGTTAAAATCGTAAATGTGCAATATAAATAAAGTTAAAAAATTTAAACAAATTAAATGTTCGTCTTATCAAACTCATCATACAAGTCACTAATTCATATTAGTAGTTGAGTAACAACGTTAAAAAACAGCGAACTCAAAGTAAATTGAAAAAAAACACATATTAATATAACGAATTAATTTTAAGTTAAAAAACAGCAACGATCTTCCCCAAAAAAAAAAAGCAACAACAAAAACAACTTTTTATACTCTCAAATCAATAAATCATCTTAAATAACAGAACAGGAAATTATCAAACATCTCTCTGTTTATCATATAACATCACCAAAACTATAAAGCATTTGTATAAAAATATATCATTTTACATACATAAATGCACAATTAGCAAAAAGAGAAAAACAAACTAGCAGAAAGAGTATAGTTTCAGTAACGTCAACAAACAACAAACAAGAGAAAGTATTAAAATCCACACAAACAATATCACAATTACTCTAAACAACAAGAACAAATTCTACTTAATAACAAATATCAAGCACAATTTTAACTCAAAACTCAAGAAGAAAAAAAAACAAAAACATCGTCATGATTTTAAGAATATTGTGATTAAGGTGGAAAGTTAAACCTAAACGAAAACGTTAAAGTAAGACGTAGAAGAAGGGGAAGCCGTTAGAAGACGTTGAGTGAGTTCTAGCAAAGTGAGTGAGAGCTAAGGAAAGAGTGTAGGAAAACGAAAAAAAGTTATCATTTTGACTCATTAATCATCGAAACGCACAACAATAGTGATTGCATTCAAAGAATCGCAAGCAGCAGCAATAGTAGCAAACTAAGAAGAAATCGAAAGTCAACACAAAAGGAATAAAACAAGGACATAAAAAAAATCCCAAGAAGAAATATCAACCCAGACATCTTAAAGCTGTATTGGAGTTTTTTTGCATTATCAAATAGTTACTAAAGTGGAAAGCACCTCACAAGTATGTAGTTGTCTTTATATGTGTATATTTTGTTTTAGTTGAATTTTGTAAATATTAAGTAGAATTTATAACTGTTATTAGATGTGACAAATTACTCTCGCATACTAAAGAAACAAATACATGCATAAAGAAATGTATATGTCTTGTATTTATGTATATAATCGTATTATGTATTTCATTTAGATACATACATATGTATGTACTTATGTACATATGTAGTTATAATGACAAAATATACGCTCATGTACTCTTGATTTGTCGTGCTACAGTGCGTATGATTAATATAAACAATTTACTTTTTATGAAATTTTTATACTGAGGAACGTACAACGATAATGTTTTATTTTTTTTTCGGTTCGAGTAAGAAAATAGTTTATTATGAAATAACTTCTTAAGAATAAAAAATTAGTAGAGAGAGAGAGTAATATTTGATGAATATTAAGGCATAACTTTTATTTAAGAAATATATTGTACTCATTTTTACAGTAAAAGATTTTGTCATTCCGTTTGGAAAAACATATTTTGGGTGTTAGTAAAATTCAAAGACAATCATGACATGTCCTTCCGTTCGTCTGTCTATCCGACCGATCTTTCAGCCTGTCGTTCTGATCTGTTAAAGGTACGATATTGTCAAGAAAAAGGCCTTAAGGCTATTTTTTGATAAAGCAAATAATTTGTATTGGAAATGCGAAAATCGTTTAAACAGAAATAAAATTAAGAACATAATATTAGTTTGTACGCCACCTAAAAGCAGGGACTGAGAGATTAAACCAATTAAAATTTTAGAATCAACATATTTAAAAATCGCTTTTTCAAGTAAACTGACTTTATATCCATCGTAAAATGTCAAGTAACTGTCCAACCAAGTCTAGGTTCTCTAAAGATAATATTAACAAAACAGATGTGAACTTTTTTTAGATACTTTTGTTATTAAAGTAGACAATTAAAGACAGATAAATTAGGCAAACTAAACCCTAAAATGATTACACTCTCATACTATATTTAAAGTTTGTCCTATAACACTAAATTCCTTACTTTAAACAACAAAAAACTCATATTAAAATCATGTTCATTTGTACAATTTTTCACATATAACAATGTAAATATACATTGAAGTGAAAGTTTAATAACCTAACCCCTGTTTTCATAAAACATATGTTATTTTATAAAGCTTTATAAAACAAAATTTTCATACAAAATTTGATTTTTAAACCCTTTATAAAACAAAAATTTGTGTATGAACAAGGCCTTTAATGATAGACAAACAAATATTTAAATTTACAAAACATATACTTATGTATATAGATATTTTAATTATGCTACACTACACATTTTACATCTATCAAAAACTGTAATAGACAAATGTATATATTTACATAAAACTAACAAAACAATAATAATTAAAACTTTGACGAAAATACTATTATAATAAAAAAACTAAACAAATCTCAGAGGAGTTAATAAACAAGCAAACAAACATAAAACTATCAACAACATTTAAAACATTATAATTAAATTAAAAAAGTAGAGAAACTAAATAAAATAATAACACAACATTCTAAGTTAAATAATAAATAATAATGACTGTCATGTGATTAACAAGCGTTTTTTTCAGCAAGAATTATAGAGAATGAAAATACTTAATAAATTGTGTGACAAATTGTTTGAGTGTAAAGTTTATGGTATGTCAACGTGTGTGTAATTAGAAGTGTGACATGTAAATCGCGTGCTCTAACAGTTGTGTTTAACAAAACGTTAATTTTTGTAACAATTTCATGATAAAGATCATTTAATTGGTCATAATGTAATGTAAGCAACAAAAACAGTAGTAATAATATTAAAAAAGAACAACAACAACAAAAGTGACCAAAAACGAAAATAACAATGAACATAATTTACATAAACGATTAACCGGAAAACCCCTATGTAATAAATAGCTATAATACAGTGGGTCTAAAGGAACAGGTTTAGTGGTTCAGATTATTAGATTAAGTTCAGATTATTAGATTAAGAAGCTTAAAATGGCAATGTCAAGGTTAAGTGCCAAATTTGATAGGCTTATGAAAATATTTGAGAATTAGTCTAAGCTTATCCGTGACCGATCTATTTGAATAGAGCAATATATATGAAGTGTGATACCGGTTCAATTTTTAAAAGACTTAGGTTTGAGTTATACTAGTTTTTATTAAATAAGAGGTGAAAATTTCAATAGTCTTTGCATATGGCATTATTTTAATATTAAATTAGTTGAAGAGATTCTATGAACTCTTTGGAATCACTAAATGTATTATGTAGTCCAATTTATTAACCAATTTAATAATTAAAAATGAAGACTTCACAGACTTCTAGTCAGGAAATGCTAAAGAAAAATCTGTTGATATAAACATAAAGGTCCGGAAGCTCTTACTGCCTTATAAGGTCGGATAACAGGATAATTTTCCAGATTTTGTAGTTCAGGATACATACTGATTGTTTCAAATAACAACGCATAATACATTATTTCAATAAAGTTTAGCCCACTGTAAACAAATAATGAAAAAAGGTCCTGCTATTTATTTTAATAAAAATAAAAATAAAGCGTTAATTTCATAATAACACGCGTACAACAAAATCAACACGGGTCGTGGTTACAACCAGACAAACAATCAGAAAAAAAACAAAACTTTATAATTATAAACAAAAGGCCATAACAATTTAGCAAAAACCACTCAATTTACAAAAAAAAAGTGGTGAATTTTAAAACATGAATAAAGTTCACGCAATATAACGTGACTTTTGAAAAGAAAAACCCAAACAACAACAACAACAAAACAAGAACAAAAAAATAAAACAAAAATATAAAAAATATAACAAAACACATTTTAATTAAGTGCTATTGTTTGATTTCAAATGTATAAGCCGGAACCATTTAGTAGACGTGGTAGTTTAAGATCCTTACGCAGTGCCCCTTTACTTAGCACCGTATTAGAGAGTACACTATCATTATCTCGTATACATCCGATTACTTCATTGGAATTGCCCGGTCTCGATTACATACACACAGTACAATCACAATCGGCCTTACAACAACATCATACCGAATTAGGGACATCATTACGTAGTGGTATTGCAGCAGTGACCGCAGCCACAGCTGGTCCTCAACCGCAAACAACATTAAAAACACGCTTGGGAATTCAAAGTTCAGTACGTGAAACTAAACGTAATAAAGCACCACAACGGTATGTAAATGATTGACAAAAAAATGAAAAAAAAACTGAGTAAAAAACGAAACCAAACAAAAATTTTAAATTATTCTGAAAGTATAAAAGGTTCTGTACAAAAACAACCTTAAATTATGTATAGAGTACATGGTCAATTAAATAGTATTATTCTGTGTTAAATTTTCCGTCGATCTGTTAGGGTGAGAGTATTGTAATAATATTATTATTTAAACACCTGACATGTGAAACATTTTACTACGTATTAATTTGCATATAATATTTTTTCTGTAAATTTGAATAAATCATAATATTTTTTCTGGTATCTAGTGTTTTTGCTTCGGTTTTTTCTATTATTAAAACTGCATATTAAACGAATATTTATCATAATCAAACAATTTACAATTCAAATGTCATGCAATGCAGTCTTTGCTATAAATTTATAGTTTATTTTAAATACATAATTGAATTAATGCTTTAAATTTTAAGGTTAAATAGTTTAAACAAATAGTTTTTTATTTATATAAATATGTATATCAACATGTTTGCATTGTTTGTGCTGGAGGCGTATGCTTGTTATTACTTTTAAAGACAGAAAATAACTTATACGTCTAGATGAGACGATACTTGTGCCTTTCGTAAACATTTGTTATTCATCCAACCTTCACATAAATATTACAAAATTACACGTAATCTCTTTTCCAAATAATATTGCTTATCATGTAAATGCATCAATGAACAAATAAATGGCGACAAGGGAGCAGGCATTTGTGGCCCAAACTTCCAAAACGCCATGCCATCTTTATTTGTACTAGGGAGTGCATTAGGAGAAGAACCAAGGGATTAAGAATTTTTATAATGTCGGATAGTCAAGCATCACGCAAGGCCTTATTATCATACGAATTAAGTTAGGGTGTTGTAATGGACTGCTTGACTTCACTCAATGAGGTTGGTAAACATAACAAACTGACTTCGTGTTGGGTACCTATCCATGAGGGTCACTCTGGCAATGAAAGGGCAGACTGCCTATCAAACAGCGGCGCTCGTCGCCAACTAATCGGCCCTGAGCCCTTCTTTGGCATTTCCCTAGGATACGCCAAAGCTAAGTATGACTCTTGGGTGAAATCAGAATTTACTCACCATTAGAAAGCAATACCAGGGCTTAAACAGACAAAACGTTTCATTACACTATCAAAGGGAAAAATCCCAAAAGCTACTAGCGCTGAATAAAAGCGATCTCAGAGTACTAACGGGATAACTTACTGGACATTGAGATCTCAGATACCATCAATTCATTCTAGGCAAACTCTTCAACGAATCTATGTAGATTTTGTAGCTTAAAAGAGGAAACCTCAGAACATTTCTTATGTAACTGCCCAACATTAGGGTCTTACAGAGCTAAGATCATAGGTGCTGCCTTACTAACACCGAAAGACATTTTCAACCTCTACCCTACTAAACCAGTTACCTTCATGCGTGAACTAAAACTTGTATGGTGAACCAACGGGCTGATCCACACATAGGTCGCAGTGCTTTGTGCCCCCTCAATTCAATTCAAAATTCATTGATTATTCGATGGACTAGCCAAAAGGCGACTCAATTGACTTTTGCTTAGACTAGTCTTAAACCAGTTAATAGATAAGTTCATAGACTAGTCCACAGAACAATACATAGATTAGTGCGTGAACTAGATCAAAAACTAGACCACAGAGGTCAGTTCAGAGACGAGTTAAAAGTCCATATATATGTCAATAAGCTACTTCATAGATTACGGATAAAATAATTCGTAGCTCAAAGACTAATCATAAGACAAAACCAGCGACTAAGTAGACAAAAACTAACGCATTACCTTATTAATTGACAGGTCTACGTGCTAATTTATTTAAAGACTGGTCAGTTAATCAGCAGACAAGTCCACAGAACAGCCAATAGATTAGACCATAGAACATGCTTGACTTCAAACTCAACCTTAGACTACTCAATAGACCAATCAAGTGACTAGTCAAATACTATCCCATAGACCAGTTAATAGATTAATCAATATGGTAGACAAGATTAATCATGGACAAGACAACAGATAAAAGTGGAAAAGAAATTTAAACTTTAAATCCTTAGAAAATAATTTTTTGAAACAATTTGGGACTTTTTAAAAATTTTAATTTTCTATGACTGCTATGTAGTCAAAAATAAGCCATGTCTGTCCATCTGTTCTGTTTTCTACAGATAGGCAAAGAAACTTACAAAAGCTTAAAATATTTATGTATATGTAAACCATTATCCATTTTAATTATTATTTAAACTTAAATTTAATTAAATTCCCAATTATTAACACTTCAAAAACTGATTTAATTTTAAATAATATTTAAAAAAGTGTCAACAAACAAAATACACGTTTCCTTTAAGCGTATGCATTGACGCATTTATAGTTAATGATTTTTATTTTTCTTTATTTTTCCCCTACATTTTTATTTTCGTTTATAAGTGGATAAGCAAAGTATTTCCGCTTCATCTACAATAACAATAAACAAAATTGTATGTTGTTGTCGTCATGCCTCTAGGTAGGTAATGTCAAATAATGTGGCTGCCTGAATGGTTTGGTTGGCAATTGATGGTGCAAAAAAAAAAAAAAAACATAAAAAATAGCGTATTTATACGCTTCATTGCCAATAACGTAAAGTTTCAATTTCATTTGAGAGAAGAGAGAAAGAGAGATTTTTCGATTTCAGCCAATTCTATTATTATTGTATCGGAAAAAAAGTAAATCATTAATGCTACAACAGGCATTAAAGTGTCTGTTATCAGCTTTAGGCTACGTTATCGCTTTTAATGGTCTACGTGACACATTTTTTTTTTTTTCAACAAACAAAAAAATTTTTTGTATATGAACTTTCAAATCTTATTTTCGATTTAAAATACTTTGATTTTTCAAGTTAGAGATCTTCTGTTGAATTTTATATCCATATTCTATCATTGTTACTGTTGTGGCAAGTACGGCCTGTCAATTTAATCAGTTTAATACCTTGTTGCTAAAGATTGTTTTCTTATACAAAATTTAGATATTTAGATTGTATGTTGTTGTCGCTCTTGGTTGTGTAGCCATTATTGATTAACAATTTTCTAAAGTTTTGTTATTTGAATCTTGTACTTGATGTTCTGTGTCTTACCATGAGTATTAAATTACATTGACTTTAAACGTTTTGTTTTCAAAACTGTTGTTAAGTAAAACCTCAGGGTAATTTAGTTAAGACCCCTTGGGAACAAATAATGTCATTGTTTTAATAAAATGTTATTTTAATATAGAAAAGAGAAAATAATCTTTGTTTATGAAGTAAAATAAACTGAGATGTTTTTCTTAAAACTGGATAAAATAAAGAAAATTTTATTATTAAATTTTGTAGTGTATAAAGAATCTTTGGATTAAATTAATATAGTTTAATATTTTTAGATGTTTTGTGGGCTACATTTGTGGTCGAAAGAAAAGCTGTGGATTTTTTTTAATATTTCTAATTTTGTTGTTAAAAACTTGTTAGTTTTATAATGATTAATGCAGTAGCAATTCTAAATTTAATATAAAAACTTATTTGTATTTCAAACTGAACTATCCTTAAGTATTATTATACCTTAAAATAATTATCGATCATATTATTTTTTTTTTATTTTTTTGCTTTATAAATCATGCACGAATTCCCCTTAAGAATTTTATTATTTTTCTTTGTTTTTTTTTTTTTGTGTCAACCAATTTATTTTCTTTCTCCGAAAAAAAAAAACGAAAAGAAAATATATTCAGATAAATATTTAAATACATTTCATATGAATATTTACATTGTAGATTTTATTTTATGTTTAAATGCAAATATTAACTTATCACTTAAGATTTTATAGCTCAGGTGTATTATTGTGACACCAGTTACCGCAAATATTGCCTGTGGCCAACCATACGTATGTATTTTATGCATTTTATATATGTTTGCATACATTCACATCCAAAAATACATAAATAAATACATACATATAGTATACACACACATAAATACTTGTCTAAAGAAAGTGAGAAATAAACCGAGAATGAATGATAAAACAGTAAAAATTGAGACATGTATTTAAATGAATGGGTATGTTTGTGTATACCTATGTATATAGGAGTTTGTACAATATATTATTGTGAATAAAGCTTGACATGCATGCATGTGCATGTCTTATTTACATATAAATTTATAAATAAAAGCAGAAACTTTTCATTTCATTTGTGGTTTTACTGAAACTGGAAAAATAACAACTATGTACAATCTTTTTATTTTTATATTTCGTCTACTGTGGTGAAGTAGCTGTATCCTTATAATTCAGGGAGTTTGTGATATATGAATATATTTAATATTTTGAAATTTAAAAGGCCTCAAACTTTGCTTTCATAGGGTTTTAATCTTAGCAATACTTGCAGAAAATCAAAATCATATTAGCAGTAATCCAATCTCTTCAAAATTAAACATACCGACACCTGTGTCTGTCTGTCGTCGTCTGTCTGTCTGTCTGTCTGTCTGTCTGTCTGTCTGTCTGTCCGTCTGTCTGTCTGTGTCTGTCTGTCTGTCTGTCTGTCTGTCGGTCTGTCGGTCTGTCTGTCTGTCGGTCTGTCGGTCTGTCTGTCGGTCTCTGTATCTAGCTATCTAGCGATATCGAGCGAGCGAGAGCGAGCTAGCTAGCGAGAGCGAGCGAGAGAGCGAGCGAGCGAGCGAGAGAGCGAGCGAGAGAGCGAGCGAGCGAGCGACGAGAGAGCGAGCGAGCGAGAGACGATCGAGCGAGCGAGCTAGCGAGCGAGCGAGCGAGCGAGCTAGCGATCGAGCGAGCGATCGAGCGAGCGAGCGATCGAGCTAGCGATCTATCGATCTAGCTATCTATCTATCTATATCTATCTATCTATCTATCTATCTATCTATCTATCTATCTATCTATCTATCTATCTATCTATCTATCTATCTATCTGACTATCTGTACGTCTGTCTGCCGGTTAACATTCAGCTTTACTTTTAACATTTTCCTTAAAAACATCAAATATTCAAGACTTGTTATTTCGAAAATCGTGTTTTTTGGGTAAAGACAGTTTTTAAATAAATGACAAGTACAAATAAATCAGTACAAGTAGTATAAAATGACGTATCTAACATTAAAAATATAAGATGAACGAAATTTCATTAAAAATCGATGGTTGAGATGAATGAACAGTTTAAATGCAATTTTAAATGTTTTTTAAACAATTGTTATTTGATAAATCAAAAAAACTTTTTGGAAATAATTTATCCTCGGAATAATACTAGAAAATGAAAAATAACATTGATTGAAGAAAAAATGTTAGATACGTCTTTTTTATATTAAGATGACGATATGCATATTGGCACCTGTTCTACTATTTTCTGTCACTACTCACATCTTCATATTTTGAAGTTTTCTTTTGAAATTTTATCTTCAAATATTATTTGATTAAAAATAAATGCACATACGCCGATAATAACACAAGCTTGCAAGACTGTTGTCATAGAAATAAATACTAAAAGATGTGCAAAATAAATTGAAAATGGTAAAAAGAAATAAAATAAAAGATGAAAATAACTTGAAATAAAATTATATTCTCATCCAATTAAAGACTGCATACTTTCTCACATACTATATATTTATACTGTCACTATTAGTATATATCTATACACATTGCATAAATTTACCAACAGATAAAAGGAAGTAAGAAGAAAATGGAAAAAGGATAAAAATATCATATAGAAAGGATTATGGTGTTTATGTGTGTGTGTTTATGAGTAAGAGTATTTAAGTACCATGTTTGTTTTTATATTTTAATATAATGAAATTAAGAGAATTATATATATAAACGTAATAATCTTTAATAAATTGATTTCTTTTCTTAGTAATTTATATCAAGATACAGTTTTTTTTAGTTTCTTGTTGTATATGTACTTGATACATTTAGTCATCACTCTCATCATGTTGTTATATTTTTATATATTTTTTTATGTTCTTTGGATTATTATTTTTTCCTAACAATTTACTAAGTTAACTTACCAAATGTGTTATAATTACAGTTTGTTAAGTTTTTTTTTGCAGTCCTTAGACTACGTAGTAGAGGGTAAGGTACAGTGGGAAAAAATTACTGTCATTGATCTTAATAAATGAAATTCTTTTAATTTTAACAAAATTTAATAAAAAAAGATAAAAAAAATTTAATTGGATAATTTTTCGATAATTCTTTTTTAAAAAGCGAAAATTTTTAAGATTTTTTTTATAAAAAGTAAAATCTTACAAAGTGTTCTATAAAATAAAAATTTTCTATCGAAAGAGAAATGTTCTCTCTTTATAAAAAGAGAATTCCTCTTCAAATAGAGAACTTTTAAGGAAATATTCTTAAAAAAGAGAAATTTTCAGAAAATGTTCTTTAAAAGGAAATTTGAAAAAATTTTCTATAAAAAGAAAAAAATTTCATAAAATTTTCTATAATGAGAAAATGAGAAAATTTTCATAAAGTGTTCTATAAAGAGAGAAATTTTCATAAAATTTTCTATAAAAAGAGATAATTTTCATAAAATTTTCTATAAAAGAGAAATTTTCTAAAGAAAGAGAAATGTTCATGAAATTTTCTATAACAAGAGAAATATTCATAAAATTTTCTATAAGAAAGAAATTTTCATAAAATTTTCTATAAAAAAAGAAATTTTCATAAAAATTCTATAAAAAAAGGGATTTTCGTAAAATTTTCTACAAAAATAGAAATTA
>NW_023997435.1:0-21793 GCF_015586225.1 Lucilia sericata | reverse complement strand
AATACTTTTGTCAACGATGTGGCACTATTTCTATTTAATGGTTATATACCATGGAATTGGCCAACAGTAATGGCTATACCGTTAAATACACAACCCGAGCCAAGTGGCACCATATGTACAGTATCGGGTTGGGGTTCAACGGGTTATGTGAGTTAACATTCCTAACTTTTAGGCACTAATAATGTTTCACTTCTCTTACAGAGCTATATATCAGATGTCTTAATGGAAGCCACTGTACCCATTGTAAATTACACCACTTGTGATACGAATTATGGTAATCTTTCGATGGGCATGTTATGTGCTGGTTACATGCAAACCGGTGGTGTCGATGCCTGTCAGGGTGATTCTGGTGGTCCTTTAGTTTGTAACGGTGTCCTAGTTGGTATTGTTTCCTGGGGTCAAGGCTGTGCTCAACCTGGTTATCCGGGTGTTTATACGAATGTTTCATACTATAATAATTGGATTGTTACAAATAATAATTCTTTTAATTATAGTTATTATCGTTATTATGACTATGATGGTGGTGATGGAGCGAATCGAAATGTGTCGATGTTTTTAAGTTTTGTTATGCCTTTAGTTATGTTAATGTTAAGGAAATATTTTACCGAATAAGTAATGAAGTAAAATAATAAAAAATTATCCATAAATAGGGCTACAACTAAGAAAATGGTAAAAATATGTGATTACATCTGTAGATTTTGAACAAGTGCGTGTGATATATTTGGCTGTACCGAATCTCATATACCCACCATCAAACAGTATGCCGTAAAAGGAATGCTCTCCTATAAATATCATATGTGATTTTGTGAAATTAAATATAGCTTATGTCAATTATGGACCGAGTTCTTTTGGAATTAACAGGATATTTATTTTTAAAAACAAAATATTTTTGTTAAATTTTGAAACCGTGAACATATACATATATGGGCAATAGGGTCAATTATGGACCGATTGTTATCAAATTTTATAGAATGATTGTGTTTCGAAGTTCATCTCGCACTTTTAACCCCCTTATACTAGGGGTAGGGTCAATTATGAACCGAACCACATAAAATGGGTCGAGTTTTTGGCTCGGAACAAACATGTGTCGAATTTCATTTTTAAGCCAGTAATGAGTGTTGAAGTAATTTCTGAAGGGGGCCTTTTATGGAGGTATGGACAATTATGGACCGATTCTCATTAAGTCAGTAAATAGGTTTTGACTCCTAAGAAATTTACTTATGTAAAATGTTATCACTATGTTTGTATTTTTAAACCAATAATGAGCGTTATAGTCATTTTCTGAGAGAGGTAGGGAGTATTTTTAAGCCAGTAATGAGCGTTGAAGTAATTTCTGAAGGGGACATTTTAGGGGGGTATGGACAATTGTGGACTGATTCTCATTAAGTCAGTAGAGAGGTTTTGACTCGTAAGAAACTTACTTATGTAAAATGTTATCGCTATGTTCGTATTTTTAAACCAGTAATGAGCGTTATAGTCATTTTCTGAAGAGGAACTTATATGGGGGATAGGATCAATTATGGACCGATCCTCATAAAATTTGGCAGAGAGATTTTCATATGAAACTTATTTATGTCGAATTTCATCGCTATACTTGTACTTTAAAAACAGTTACAGCCCCTTAATGCTGGTTTATATGGGGGCTATCCGAAAACGTGGATCGATATTGCCCATTTTCAATACCTAGCAAACCTTACATTTCAACCCTCTAGCTCTTCCCGTTCGGACTCTATCGTGCTTTCAACAGACAGACGGACGGGCAGAGCTAGATCGTCTTAGAATTTACTAAGGACCCATAACATACCTTTGTGAGCCTATGACCAATATTTCGATGTGTTACAGATGTAATGGTTATAAAACTAGTGAAAACATTTTTCATATATTTTTTTTAACAAAAATGGTTTTTTTATATGATAAATGCAAAATCGGCTGTAGATCCTTAAATAACGTTTCAATCGACAACATAAGGAAAATTTTTGATCACTCATACTCTTCATAAAAAATCGATTTTTATATGAAAAACATAAAATCGACTATAGGTCCTTAGTTAGTTAGTTTGAAAGGAGGATGTATATACATCAAATCCGAAGAAATACACCGAGGCCTCTAACGGGCCTGTTGTGCGTTCCTTAACCAGTGCCTCAGGTGGGAATCGAACTCACCACCTCCGGTCTACCAGACTAGAACACTAACCAACCGGAGGCCACTTAAATACCTCTCCAATTGGCAAAATAAAGCATATCTGTCATCACTCATATTTCCACAAAATATCGATTTTTATATGAAAAACCAAAAATCGGCTGTAGACCCTTAAACCGATCTAATAGGATCTAGGGGAATACAATTTTACCAAACTATTCTATGAAAAATATTTTGTATTGGGAGTAAACTAAATTTAGCAGCCTGAATAAGTAATTTTATTTAACTAATAAGGTTTCTATCCGAAAAATAATATATATTCGGTAAATTGAGCATTTTTCGTAAATTTGAGCCACATTATCATTTTGTTTTCTTTCCTAATTCAATATAATCTTCACTATATTTTTTTTGAAGTATTTTCGCTTTACTCGCAATTTCTTAGACGTGAGCACACTTTCATTTTTACTATTTGTAGCAAAAAATCGAAATTTATGACTCAAAAATTGACACTTGGGGATTTTTTTACTACCAAAATTTAAAACAAATTCTGCCGAAAAAATTCACAATTAATTTTTTTTCTAAACCTTAACCGGCAACAACTTTATCGTTATAATTTTCATGACTTACTTTTTGTTTTCGAATAATATTCATTTAGTTTTGTGATAAGATATCGCGATAAGAAACGTCGTTTAACCATATTTGAGTCAATCGTTACCTTTTTTTTTTGCTGATATACAATATTTTTTTTTAACAATTTGTTGTTATTCTTGAGCTAATAACGTGTTGTATATAAAATATAACATAAGAACCCAAAATTTTTGTAATAATTTAACGTACCGACAGTTATAATTTCGATTTGAAGATTAATGGTGAAAATAAAGCAAAGCAAAAGTTACGGATAAATTAAATATTCCGTGTATCGAAAGAAAATAATTAAAAAAAAAAATAACACAAAAAAAGAATAATAATGATAAACAAATTAAAATTAGTTAGCCAGATGCTTTTATATGTTATCTTGTTAATTAGTTGTGCTACAAATGGAAGTGAGTTTAAACAATATAATCTTTTTAAAAAGATAGAAAGATATACATACATATTATGTATAACAAAAATCCCCTATTCTATGAAAAATTGTGATAAGTTAATTTTAAAAAAATTTATTAATTAATTCTTAAATGCATAAAGTCTAGATATTAATAAATTCTATAATTAAATTATGTTCTATATATCCATAATGTGTGTAATATTTAGAAAAAAATTTAAATTTACAAACTTATTTTATAAGTTTTATCCCTTTTTGTAAATGTTTACAAATTTTAATTCTCACTTTTATACAATGAAAAATAGTTTAACGTCTTATAGAAACAAGTGGTTAGTTAATCTTTACGCTTCAAATTCTTTAGGAAAATAATACAATTTTTTAAAAATTTATTATGTGTATTTTTTTGAAACACAATGTAGCAGCTGTTACTGATAACGTATGAGCAATTTAGTTTTAATTAGTTAATATTACTCATACTCATGATGTATATATTTCAGTGTTGTAGTTCAATAAAACAAATATTATATGATAATGTTAAATTATGTATAATTTATAAGTTTATTATTATGCATGTTATTGTGAAGAAGGGAAGCTAGCCATTTGAGAGAACTGCAATAATATTTTATTAAAAAAACTGTATATAGCCTAGTCATTGACAAATCTATAGACTAGTCGATAGACAAGTCCATAGACTAGTTCATAGACTAGTCAATAGATTAGTCCATAGACTATTAAATAGACTAGTCCATAGACTAGTTCATATGCATGACCATAGACTAGTCAATAGATTAGTCAACAGGTTAGTCCACAGACTAGTTAATAGACAAGTCCCTAGACTAGTCCATAGACTAGACCATACCTGGTCCATAGATTAGTCAATAGAATAGTCCACAAACTAGTCATTGACTATAGATAAATCCATATGCTAGTCAATAGATTAGTAAATAGACTAGTGCAAAGACTGATTCATAGAGTAGTTAATAGACTAGAACATAGGCTAATCAATTTGGTAGGCAATAGCCTAGTCCATAGACTAGGCTAAGAAAGTAGTCATTGACTAGTCTATAGATAAACCCATAAACTATTTAATAGATTAGTCAATAGACTAGTCCAAATGCAAGTCAATAGACTAGTACATAGAATAGTAGGCGAGTCAATCCTCAAGACTATATAAAGAACAGACTATAAGTCTATAAGTTACACTATCGATAGTACATTTGTAAGAGCGCTAAACATACATACATGGATAAATACATACATACATACATACATACACACACACACACACACACACATACATACATACATACATACTTACATACATACATACATACATACATACATACATACATACATACATACATACATACATACATACATACATACATACATACATACATACATACATACATACATACATACATACATACATACATACATACATACATACATACATACATACATACATACATACATACATACATACATACATACATACATACATACATACATACATTCATTCATACATACATACACATGCATACATACATACATACATACATACATACATACATACATACATACATACATACATACATACATACATACATACATACATACATACATACATACATACATACATACATACATACATACATACATACATACATACATACATACATACATACATACATACATACATACATACATACATACATACATACATACATACATACATACATACATACATACATACATACATACATACATACATACATATATATAGGATTTTTAAACTACTTTTGAACTTCGCCCATAATTAACACTTAACATTGAAATACCCTGTACATAGAATAGTAACATAAATATAATAAAGTTTTATTATGATAAAAGTGAAATGAACAAATATTTACATAAAAAAATATAATTTATTTCCCTTGTCATATAAATTATTAGGTGCAGAATCACAAAATTTTTTCAATATTCAATTCTTAATAATTAATTTGCCGACATTTTTCTAATTTACAAACAAGTTAATAAATGATTAATGGCGTCATATTATTTTCTATTTAAAATAAATAAAAATCGTATCATATCATAAAAATTCACAAAACTAAAGATTGTCTTATCTCTTTTTGTGCTAATTTATAAATATTAGATGTCATTGATATACATATGTATGTATAAATAAAAATTTTTTAAACAACTTTGCAAAGAAATTTAATTTTAATCAATAACAAGAAAAAAATGGTAGATACATATTTTATTTTAAATGAAATTGGCGAAATTAAAAAGAAAAATGATTATTATTTTAATCAAAATATTAGATCCTTTATATGTCCGTTAATATACATGTAAGTAGGAACAATAGTAACCCAGCGAATGTTTTATATGTATATTTAACACTGTACTTGAAAATCATATCTAATCGTTCACTCACATAAAAATTAAATACTTAAAAATCGATAACATAATTTTCTGTTATCGTTTAATAAATAATAACTATAAATAAATCATAGTGGTTATAAACGTAAATGTAATGTTCGAATATTACAACATTATGAACTTGAACTAGTATTAACAATTAGTATTGTGTTCAGGTAAATTGATAACAGTAACGATAATTATGGAAACACTTATGGATAGAGTTTCAAATTTATTATAATGATGAAATACTTGAGGTACTTGTCTGAGGTCATAAAACTTTATACAGTTGAAAACATAATTGAGGTAATAAATCTGTATTAGAAAATTCATATAAATTTCAAAATCTATAGATAGATAGATAGATAGATAGATAGATAGATAGATAGATAGATAGATAGATAGGTAGATAGATAGATAGATAGATAGATAAGATAGTCGATAGTAGATAGCTAGATAGATAGCTAGATAGATCGCTGATCTAGCTCGCTCGATCGCTCGCTAGATCGCTCTATAGGTAGATCGCTCGCTCGCTAGCTAGCCGCTCGCTCGCTCGCTCGCTCGCTCTCCTCGCTCGCTCTCTCGCTAGCCTCGCTCGCTCGCTCGCTCGCTTCGCTCTCGCTCGCTCTGTCGGTCGCTCGCTCGCTCGCTCGCTCGCTCGCTCGCTCGCTCGCTCGCTCGCTCGCTCTCGCTCGCTCGCTAGCTCGCTCGCTCGCTCTCTCGCTCGCTCGCTCGCTCGCTCTCGCTCGCTCGCTCGCTCCTCGCTCGCTCGCTCGCTCTCGCGCTCGCTGCTCGCTCGCTCGCTCGCTCGCTCGCTCGCTGCTCGCTCGCTCGCTCGCTCGCTCGCTCGCTCGTCCTCGGTCGCTCGCTCCTCGCTCGCTCGCTCGCTCGCTCGCTCGCGCTCGCTCGCTCGCTCGCTCGCTCGCTCGCTCGCTCGCTCGCTCTCGCTCGCTCGCTCGCTCGCTCGCTCGCTCGCTCGCTCGCTCGCTCTCTCCTCGCTCGCTCGCTCGCTCGCTGTCTCCCTTTCCGCCTCTCCTTCGGCCCTCCCGCCCGCTGCCGTCCCCACGGGCAACAGTTTCCGTTGGGACCTGATAACAGTAGGTACATTGGTGAGCCGAATACACCTCTAGTCCACAATTAATGGAAATCTTACAAATGTTCGTACATAAGACTGGCATAATCTAGAAAAATATCCAAAATCCAAAAATATACATAAAATATGGGATATATAAGATTCGCAGTAGACGAATTAAACAGTGTGTTTATTTTTCCTAAACTTGTTCCAAATTAAAATCTATTTTGCAACTTTTTCAGATGCTGAACCCGCTAAAGAAAGTAAAATCGTAGGAGGTTATCCAATTAGCATTTACGAAGCCAGTTATCAAGTATCCCTAAGAGTTAAAGCAAGAGAAAAATCCCGAGGTTTTGGTCAAGGTCATATTTGTGGTGGATCCGTAATTGGACAGCGATTGATTTTAACAGCAGCTCACTGTGTACATAAGTATGTCCAAGAAAAATACAAATAATTACTATTAATAATTCATTTTTTAAATACAGATATGTTGCCAATGATTTTACAGTGGTAATGGGAAATGCTAATCGTCTACTGCCCGACCCTCAGCAATTACAATATAATGTTCAACAAATTATCTCACATTATAGATATAATGCCACAACTTTTATCAATGATATAGCTTTGTTATTCATAAATGGTTATATACCCTGGAATTGGTCCACCGTAAAGGCGATACAGCTTAATACGCAACAAACAGCAGCTGTTAGTATGTGTAAAATTAGTGGATGGGGTGATATGGGAAATGTAAGTGAAACCTATTGAAATATTCATTAAGTGATATGAGTTTAAATATTATTATCACTGAACACTATTATTATTTTTATTTCTTAAAGGGACAACTGTCGGTAAATCTTTGGGCTGCCATCGTACCCATTATATCCTATGAACAATGTCGCAACAGTTATGGTTATATTCCCCTATCTATGATTTGTGCCGGTTATATGTCTATGGGTGGCGTGGATGCTTGCCAAGGTGATTCGGGTGGACCTTTAGTTTGCAATGGTCTACTAACAGGCGTAGTGTCGTGGGGTGAGGGCTGTGCCTTAGCCGATAAACCGGGAGTTTATACAAATGTTAGTGCGTTTTATGATTGGATTGTCGTACAAAATAAGACTTTAAATTATACTCTCTATAGCAATAGCGCTAGAAGTTTAGTTTTAATTAATTATTTTAATATTTTTGTAATTGTTAGTTTATTATATTTTCTATAATAAATTAGTTTGATTATGCATTAAGAATTTTATTTTTTTTATTATGGTTATCAGAAATTTCAGAACAATATGTTTTTAGTTTTAAACGATCTTGAGCTTAGGCTCCGTATAATGTCTTTAGTTTAGTTAATATTATGACGATGACATTGGACATAAGCTCTGATAGCTTAAAGAAGATCGGTCTATAAATAACTCTACACCCATAAAACAAACATTCAAAAATTAAATCTATTGTTGATCTATATTGATTGAGTACCAAAGATTTTCTAAGAAATTATAAGTTTCGAATTAATTTCGATATTGCGATCAAATTCGATATTATAATTTTTTTAACAATCACCTTTTCCAAATTCGGTCCGTTATAGGACCTAGATTTTACTACATATTGCCTTATTCCGAAAATTAATTAAAAATTAAAACCTCATGTAAATCATGATACATGGTTATCAGAAATTTCAGAACAATATGTTTTTAGTTTTAAACGATCTTGAGCTTAGGCTCCGTATAATGTCTTTAGTTTAGTTAATATTATGACGATGACATTGGACATAAGCTCTGATAGCTTAAAGAAGATCGGTCTATAAATAACTCTACACCCATAAAACAAACATTCAAAAATTAAATCTATTGTTGATCTATATTGATTGAGTACCAAAGATTTTCTAAGAAATTATAAGTTTCGAATTAATTTCGATATTGCGATCAAATTCGATATTATAATTTTTTTAACAATCACCTTTTCCAAATTCGGTCCGTTATAGGACCTAGATTTTACTACATATTGCCTTATTCCGAAAATTAATTAAAAATTAAAACCTCATGTAAATCATGATACTAAATCCCAAGATCGGTCCGTAAATCATGTTTCTATCGGTCATGTAAATTATGATACTAAATCCCAAGATCGGTCGGTTTTTAGGCTAATTTAGGTTGGTAGATCCGAAGAAATACATCTAGGCCACTATAGAGCATGGGCTGCGTTCATTTGCATGGAAAATATTTATGGAAAAAAACATATTTAGTAATCTATGAAAGTATTATCGTCCGATATTCGAAAACTCAGTTTCCTGGACGTAGTTTCTTAAAATGTTCCACTCAGACTTCTAGAGGAAATTCATTTAGACATAAATAGACGTATCACTTTCCACTTCGTACGCTCTACATTCGTCTCAATCCATTCGTATTGCCCAATATCTTTGTAGTCGTAAAGGATCCGCTCGTCCATGTTTTCAATTCAGCCCTAGTTGCCTCAAACGGTTTTGCATTCATTTTATTGCTTATGGATTTTAAAACCAAAATGGTTTTAAATTTTACCTTATTATCAACTATGATCGCGCTGGCTATTGGAAACTATGTTCATCTTTCTTGGCGCCATATTTATTCCAATCCCTATTATAACAGAGATCTCTTTATGGAAGCTACAGTAGTGATTTCTGTGCTTTCAATGTAAATCCCCAGGCCCGTTTTGATCGTTCCCTAAATTTTTAAGGAAATTTTAACATAACAATTTATTTTTAATAAAGTTAATAAAAATCAAGCAAATAATTATAAAAATATTGCCACAAAATTTATTCGTAGAATTTCCAGTGATGGTTGTATTATCCATAGCTACTAAATCCATAATCAACTTGTTACTATTTCGCGACAAACCGGCTTGTTTACGTATCCAATCGTAATAATAGGCCACATTAGTGTAAACACCTGGATAACCGGGTATAGCACATCCCAAGCCAAATGACACAATACCCACAAGTTTATTATCACAAACTAAAGGACCACCCGAGTCACCAGAACAAGCATCAATTTCACCCTTCATATAACCGGCACATAACATGCCATCCAGTAGGTTCTCGGTACCATAATTTATCGTACAGGTTTCTCTATTAACCAGGGGAACTTCAACAAACATAAGATTTTTCGGGTATGTGTTCTAGGGAAAAAGATGAAGTTAATATTAACGGAGGACTAAAAATATGAACTGATTTAAATTATATAGTAATTATTTTAGAAACTTACTTTCTCCGTTAAACCCCAACCGGTTACAATACAGTTTTTATTATATGTCAAGTTCATATTATCATTTAATTTAATGACTTCTGCTCGTGTATAATTTTTCGGTATCGATTTCTCTAGAAACATTATAGCCAAATCATCTTGAAAAGTATCATAATTGTAATTTGTACCAGTTATTATTTTCGTAACACTAAACTTAAGTGAGTTTTCATTATTTAAAGTTTTATCCAAATTTCCCATTACCACGGAAAATGTACTAGCAGGATAGAAACTATTGTTGGCGGCACTAATCATTAAAAAAACGTTTAACACAATATTAAAAAAAAATTTGTTAAAGGGCCCACTCACTTCCATATACAATGAGCTGAGGTTAGTATAGTATTACGTCCAATAATACTGCCACCACACAAATGACCAATACCGAAAAAATAACGATCAATTAGCTCTAAACGTACGGACACTTGATAGCGTGTACTATTCCATTTTACTTCTTGACCATTTATAACGCGTGACTCTAAGTCGGCTTTAATTTCAAGACCTTGTAATAGATAACTTAAAAATAATAAATTTAATTTAATTAAGTTCATATTTTCTCGATTTAAACTAAATGATTGACAATCAGTCATATTCTGATTTTAAACTGATTTATTGCAATCTTTAGATGCATTTTTTATGTCTTGATATTGGATATTTTTGTTATAAGTACTTTACATTATTCAATAGTTAAATATAAATGAAAATTTATTTTCTATTGATAAGATAATGATGACGAATTTAGCAATTCATGCGAAATTTTTCTTTTTAATTAAAATTAAATAATTTAAAGAGGTTATTGCACGTTTTTTGCGCAATAACCTGGTTGGAAAATTGTTAACAATATAGTCATGGTGCAATCCTTTAGTGGTTGAAGGATGGGATGGTTCCAAAACATTTTAAAATTAAAATTAAGAATATATCCATATGGGGGATTTTGTTGTGTCACTTGACATACACAACTTCTGAAACCGATGTCTTTCGATCGGACAAGAACTCTTTTAGCATTTAGCATTTGCACTATTTTGAATTCTTTTTCAATTCAAAATCGGTTATTTTTGATTTCAGAAAATATGTTTATCTTCTGAACCAAGATGCTATGAAGGCCCTATCTAATAGAATTATTGGATCTAAGGTAGTCAACCGTTATCGAAGAGAGTTACAGGTTCTTAATGAAAAATAAGCGTAGAATCTGTGCTGGGTACAAGGTCATAATATCGAGCCGGAGCAGATATGGACTTGAACACATCATGTGCGAATGTCTATCCTGGCCTTTTATAGGAATATAAGTTATAAGTTTGAAATCGAATCGGATACATTCTGGAATAATTCATCTCGATATCGATGAAAAAGATAAAAGCACACTGAAAAAACTTCTAGAATTAGAGGTATAATAACTGGGCATAATGAGCCCAACATATTTTATTAAGAAAATAAAGTTATGTAGTAATAACACTTGCCGGATGGTGTAACGTGGGCGGTCAATACGTTGCATTATCACGCTATCGATTTAATTGTTTTGAATGTTATTTCTTTGAAAATCTTAGTGTTTTGACCTGTGAATTACATACATACGTACTTGTGTGATTCTTCTTTAACCTAAGCATAATTTTGTAACAAAAGATATCTGTCACTCAGAAGGAGCTTGGTCGATTTTGTTGAAAATTTGTATCTGAACTACTATCTAATATCACTAACATTAGTGCAAATTTATTTGAAAGACATCGGTTTTAAATGTTGGGTCACTTAGTTCCGTATGGGACATGCTTTTCATTTTAATTCAACTCAATGGCATTTAACTCAATTCGATCTATCTATCTATCTATCTATCTATCTATCTATCTATTATCTATCTATCTATCTATCTATCTATCTATCTATCTATCTATCTATCTATCTATCTATCTATCTATCTATCTATCTATCTATCTATCTATCTATCTATCTATCTATCTATCTATCTATCTATCTATCTATCTATCTATCTATCTATCTTATCTATCTATCTATCTATCTATCTATCTATCTATCTATCTATCTATCTATCTATCTATCTATCTATCTATCTATCTATCTATCTATCTATCTATCTATCTATCTATCTATCTATCTATCTATCTATCTATCTATCTATCTATCTATCTATCTATCTATCTATCTATCTATCTATCTATCTATCTATCTATCTATCTATCTATCTATCTATCTATCTATCTATCTATCTATCTATCTATCTATCTATCTATCTATCTATCTATCTATCTATCTATCTATCTATCTATCTATCTATCTATCTATCTATCTATCTATCTATCTATCTATCTATCTATCTATCTATCTATCTATCTATCTATCTATCTATCTATCTATCTATCTATCTAATCTATCTATCTATCTATCTATCTATCTATCTATCTATCTATCTATCTATCTATCTATCTATCTATCTATCTATCTATCTATCTATCTATCTATCTATCTATCTATCTATCTATCTATCTATCTATCTATCTATCTATCTATCTATCTATCTATCTATCTATCTATCTATCTATCTATCTATCTATCTATCTATCTATCTATCTATCTATCTATCTATCTATCTATCTATCTATCTATCTATCTATCTATCTATCTATCTATCTATCTATCTATCTATCTATCTATCTATCTATCTATCTATCTATCTATCTATCTATCTATCTATCTATCTATCTATCTATCTATCTATCTATCTATCTATCTATCTATCTTCTATCTATCTATCTATCTATCTATCTATCTATCTATCTATCTATCTATCTATCTATCTATCTATCTATCTATCTATCTATCTATCTATCTATCTAATCTATGTATCTATCTTCCTATCTATCTATCTATCTATCTATCTATCTATCTATCTATCTATCTATCTATCTATCTATCTATCTATCTATCTATCTATCTATCTATCTATCTATCTATCTATCTATCTATCTATGTATCTATCTTCCTATCTATCTATCTATCTATCTATCTATCTATCTATCTATCTATCCATTTTATGAAGCTGAATTTTACACTCCCATACTTTTCAATTCAATATTTTTTGAAAAAGTTCTGCTCTTCCACAATTTTTAAACACAATTGCCACTTACTTTCAATTAATCCCATAAAACAATAAATTAAAACCTAATTAATTCCAATGAAAACCGTATCTTGTATAGTATGGGATTTTTGTTTTAAATTCTTATCAATAAAATCACTTCAAATAGGGAACGTTTTTGGCAACATTTATATAAAAAAAAAGAATGAAAAAAAATCAGCGTAAAAACCTATATTGGTAATTCCAATTAGACCAAATAACTACAACAAGTCTAGTACAGGTACAAATCTATCATAAATAAAAAACAAAACAAGACAAGGAGTTTTCACAGTAACAACAAACTAAAAATTGTTACGAGTACTTACTCGTTCTTGAGATTAGATTATTTTATGGATGTTAAAATTTGAAAATATTCGACTCTCCTACTAAATGTAATAGTAAATATAACGGGTAAAATATCATATCAATTTATTTTGATTGTTTGGAAAGCAAAAAAAAAAAAAAAAAAAAAAAAGATAGGCAAGCAAAATATCATTTTAATAAAAAACAATATTAATATAAATAAGTACTTATATTTAATATTATTATTATTTATATATAGCAGTTGATTAATTTGTTCAGACGATTAAAATATTTCGTCTCTTTTAACGTTTATTAGTTGCCAAACCTTTAACCGAGCAACACGATTTTGTTATAACACATTTCTACGGTTAAAGGAGAAAATCATTTTCAAAATGTTTAAATGGAATTTATCTTGGATTTTGGTTTTGAGTTTGTATTGCTATTGCAAATTAATGGCATATGTGAGTATTAAATAATTATTTTAAAATTCAATACATTTTTATATATATTTTTTTAACAAATTTCAGTGGCTGGCACTTCTCCTTTGGATTTTTTGAAATCTGCTAAACCCACAGATCCCAGAATTATCAATGGCACTGAGGCCACTTTGAATGCAACTATGCATCAAGTCTCTGTTAGACGTCGTTTGAATGATGGCTATTTCTTTGGTACTGGTCATATATGCGGTGGAGCTTTGATTTCCGAAAATGTGGTCTTAAGTGCTGCTCATTGTTTTGTGAAGTAAGTAATTTAGAGAGAAAAGAAGTGGGGCAGACAATTAGGTTTTTAGTTAAATTTGGATTGAAATGTTTACACAACATTTCTAAGTTTCTATTGAAACTAAATTGATATTCTGTGTTCCTACGGTAGGTTAGTAGTTAGTGTTCTAGTGTGTCTACAATTGCAAATACTTATCAGATCTCAAAATTTCGTTGCACACCCGAAATAAGAGCGTCCACTGAGAGCGCATGGAATTGGAGTACCACAAAAAGTACCAGAAAGTTAACTTTGGTTTTTAGGTTCAATATTATAAAATTTTCAAATAGTACCAGTTAAAGAACGAAAAAGTATCAAAAATAATTATTCTTGAGTTTCAATACATTAGACTCCTATATGATCAATATTGTAGAAACATTTTCTCTTAAAGAACGAAAAGTACAAAAAAATCCTTTCCTACAGATTTTCACGCTCTCACGGCTCTGAATGTTATTTTTATACCCTACACCACTTTATTGGGGAGGGTATATTGGATTTGTGCTGATGTTTGTAACATACAAAAATATTCGTCCTAGACCCACCTTAAAGTATACCAATCGGCTTCTGAGTCGATTAAGCTATGTCCGTCCGTCCGTCCGTCTGGCTGGCTGGCTGTCCATGTAAACCTTGTGCGCAAGGTACAGGTCGCAATTTTCAAGATAATTGGATGAAATTTGGCATGCACGTTTTAATTTGACCCAAGGACGAAGCCTATTGAAAATGGTTAAAATCGGTCCATTATTTCACCTAGCCCCATACGGCATAACTAAGTTTTATAGAAGTCCTGATGACCCTGCCAAATTTGATAAAGATCGGGCCCAATTTGATAAAGATCGGGCCCAATTTGACCCTAGCTCCCATACAAAGTCCCCTTCAGAAAATTACTTGAATGTCCGAAATTAACTTATAAACACAAATATCGCGATGAAATTCAGCACAATAAAATATTATATAAATATAAATATATTCACAAAATTTTATCGGGCTTGGTCCATATTTGCCCCTAGCCCCATATAAAGCCTCTTTCAGAAAATAAGTTTTTCATCCATAAATTGCTTAAATGTATCGGAACAAGGGAATATTGATGATAAATGCTTTATTATGAAAAATAAATCACATTTAATATTCATAACTGGTGTAGGGTATCATATGGTCGGCCACGCCCGACTATACTTCTTACATGTTAAATAATAAAAAAGAAGAAAGAAAAAGTAGCAAAAAGTTCTCTCTTATAGATTCTTAATATAATACCTGTTAAAGAAGGAAAAAGTACCAAGAAAGAGTTCTTGGTACCACGATTTTAAATTTTTATTAAAATTTCAGAGGTTTTCTCTGATTTGTGCTCATATCTCCATTATTTATGGAGCGATTTTGCTGATTTTAAATATCTATCTTCTCGGAAGCATGTCTAACAGAATTATTTAATATTTGGATCCAGAAGATATTTGGGGTTTTCAGAAAATTGATTTCAACAAAACTGCAGAAGAACAGACATATAGACTCCAAAAGGATCCAGAATAACAATATATAATTTAAAGGGTCGGAAAGTAATATCGTAGAAATGGCATATATGTTTTGATTTAGCTTTGCACAGTTTTAAAGTTTTTTCAAAGTATTTTATATAGGAACCGCATTATAAAGGCCTCAGCTTCTAAATCCGTTCAGAAACTTAAAATCGGTTGGGATTCACTATGTTACTGCCATTTAAAAAATCTAGATTTTTGGTGAAAGTCCCATTTTTAGATGAAAATTTGTTTTAGTAGAAGATCGATCTAGACTTTTATGAAAAAATGGGTTTTATGAGACATCAAGGTTGAAAATGCAAATTCCACTAAAACCTTGAGATTTTGCTAAAATTTTGTAGTTCTAAAAATTCGAAATTTTAAAATTTTTTTTTGGAAGTTTCATCTTATTCTGGGTCTATATTAAAACATAAATTTTCCGTTGAATTGAAGATAATTTTTTTGTTCAAATCGTAAAGTTATATTGTTCGGAAAGGTGACAGTTTTAGAAAAGTATTCGAAATATGTTTTATAGTTATTTGGAAACTTAAGTAAATTTTCAACACACACTTAAGTAGGGAAATGTCTTCCTGAAAAAGTTAATACTTAAAACATTTTGATAAGATAATTTAAAACAAGTTTACATAAATATTTACTTATAATATTATTTTTCATTTCCGCTCTCTTTTAGTTACAATATGGCTGAACCTGATGGTACATTTTTACCAGACGAAGATTTCATTGTGGTCATGGGAAATCTTGATCGTTTTGAATACAACAACAATACCCTAGTATTTGATATAATAAAAATAGTAAAAAAAGTCCCACAATTTAATTTAAGCACCTTTGACGATGATATAGTCCTAATAATGTTAAATGGTACAGTACCTGCTAGACATCCCACCATTAGGCCAATAATACTCAATGATGCACCTTTGGCTAATAATACCATATGTCAGGCTACCGGTTGGGGTAATACCGAAGATGTAAGTTTTCTACATAGAACATTATATATCCTTATCTAATATATTTTATAATAGGGTTATCCTCCCGACTTCCTCAGAACTGTGGATTTGCCCATTATAGATGTAAATGATTGTCGTAAAAAAAACCGAATATGGTTCGGCGATACATGACGGTATGATTTGTGCCGGTTATTTGCAAGGTGAAAAAGATGCTTGTCAAGGTGATTCTGGTGGTCCTTTGGTATGTTGGGTCGTCAAGCTGGTGTATTTCATGGGGTCAAGGTGTGCTCAACCTAGAAAATCCTGGGTGTTTATTACGGATGTAGCTTTTTTTAAAATTGGATATTAAATGAAACAGCTTTTAATAATGGTACTTTGCCAAATTTGCTCCTGGTAGCAATGGTGTTTCGGGTTTAAGTTGTTCAGTATTTTAGTTAGTTTAATGTTGGTATTTAATTTTGTTTATAGTGAAATGAAATGAGTAAATAAATAAATAAGTAGTAATAAAAATTAGTGAATATATTCATTTCTTTCCTATAAGACGAAAATGTTAAATTCACCCAAAAATTGCTATTTTTTAAATGGAATAATCAAGTCTGATTACTACATTGATTGTTTACCATTTAGAAAAAAAACTTGGAAGTTGATACCAAATTTTATTTTTAAAAAAATAACTACAAATTTACCAAAATGTAGCCTGAGTATAATCCGACGAGAAGAAAGTAATATGTTTGGAACTAGGAGAATTCATAATTTGTCATTTCTGTCTTATACTTTTATATACCCAGTATAAACATGGTAATGACTTGTACTTTCTCAACAACATACTTTTCAATGACTACTACATACCGTATGCATTACATAGGAATCTAGTAATGACTTATAAATAATACATTATGTAAGTACTTACTTGTCAGTGATGACATATTGTTTTCGAAATTTGTTTTTAACACAAACGAAAAAAATAGTTTTTGTGAAAACTAATAGTAGACGCAGTGGACTTATCCTCGTAGATATTTTTTTCTTAGAAACAAAACTATGTACTTACTTTACTCCCTATTTGTAAGCGACCGTGGTAAGTACTTGCCTCCAATGTCATCCCTGTGTTAAAATAATAACTTTAAATGCTATTGTGTAAGTAAATTTCAGCATTTTAACCCTTTACTTTTCAATGTAAGTTTTTGCTGGGTACAGTCACATTCTCTAATCGGCCCACGTTACGTTTGCAGTAAATAAACTTTATTTTCTTAATTTTCCGTTAAAAAAAGCTTAACAAAAAGCTTTTCGGATTAAAGCTTAATTTAAACAGTAATGACAGTGGTACGGACAGATCGTTTGCTCAAATTAATTTAAAAATTAAGGAATTCAAATTTCAAAATGTTTTAAATTCAAGTTTTTTAAACCCCAACAATATCCAATCGATTTTTATAAATATTATACAATTCACATTATATTTTTGAAAATTGAAGAATATAATCAAAACAGCTAAATATTCAACGGCTTTTTAGACAATATTCTCAAATTAAAAAATATTGAAATTCGGTTAATATCATAGATTTATATAAATACCTATTGAAATTACGAGATTCTGGTGAAAACATTTTTAAATTTTAGTGAAAAATCGAGAAAAATTTTAGTAAAAAAAGCGAGATTTTGGTGAAATGTCGAAGTTCTGGTGAAAAATTAAGACAGATTTTTGAAAAACATTGAGATTTTGTAGAAATATTGAAATGGAAAAATACGAATTTGGCTGAACAATTCAGAAAATCGAGATTTGAAAGAAATTCGGGAAATATAGATGTTGAATGAGAATTCATGTTTCGGTGAAATAGGTGAAGTGTCAAATTGGACTGAATGAAACTTTGAAATTCAAAAAACATTTTCATTTTAAAGGGAAATCCATATTTTGGACAAATATTTTGGGTGCGTTGATTCAATCTAGACTTTTAAAAATAATTTGTTTATAGCGATTTTGTTGAAATAATATAACAAATTTTATGAAATTTAATGAAAAATACGGATTTGGTGGAATATTTTAAAAACAACTAGATTTCGACAAAAATGTTAGAAACATATCTGGATGTTAATGCTTCATTATAGTTAAAAAAATCGAGATTTCGACAAAAGCCAAAATTTAGATATAATAAATATTGAGTATTTAATGAAATCCGGAACATTGGGTTTTAAAGAAAGCAACCAACACATAAAACCCGAACAAACCTTAGCATAGTAGACCGAGGTGTTCTTTTGATATATGTATATACCTACATATTTCTTATCTTGGAAAGCCCAAATATAAACATTCAACGACGTAAATAGATTGATTTGTATTTGTACGCATTTTCATTCATTACTTTAAATTTAAAATATTTTTAAGTAGTTTTAGCTAAATTTAGAAAATTTTGTTATGAGATAATAAATTTTATTGTATAAAAATTCCATAGGAGATTATAATAATTTTGATTGCTATAGTTATAGATTTAATAACAGGAATTTACTTAAGTACCTTGAATACAATTCAGAAAGCTACTAATACAAACTTCTGTTATAATACCAATACCCCCCAATAATTACACAGACCAACAAAATTAAGGTTTATAAAAGCTTTTGAAATCAATTTTATTGATTTTAATGCATTTTTAATCTGCTGAAACCGAATTTGATATCTGTATTTCTCTATCACCTCTATCACTTTTCTCGCAAAATGACATCGAATACGCTATATAATGAAGATTAAAACTCACAATTACGTTAGTTATTTTTTTCATCGTTGGCCTGTGTAATTATTAAAAAGAGTTTGTTATAAAGTGTAACAGGAAATCTGAAACCTTAGATCATTGTAATCATAAAGTCCACATCTAGTTTCTAATCGGGGTATCTATGTAAAGGGTGAAGGCAGACGAGAGACAAGGGAAGGGGGCGACGGGCAGGGAGCAGAAAAGGAGAAAAGAAGGGAAAGAAGAAAGGGGAGGGCAGGCGGGAGCAAGGGAAGGAAAGAGGGAGAACGGAAAGAGAGAAAAGAGAAAAAGCGAAGAAAACAAGAAAAGAAAAACGGGGCAGACAGGGGAAGGGCGGAGAGAGGGAGGAGGGCGACAGGGGGCGAGGAGGGCCAGGAAACAGGGGCAAGGAGGGCGAGCGAGCGAGCGAGCGAGCGAGCGAGCGAGCGAGCGAGCGAGCGAGCGAGCGAGCGAGCGAGCGAGGAGGGAGCGAGGAGCGAGCGAGCGAGCGAGCGAGCGAGCGAGCGAGCGAGCGAGCGAGCGAGCGAGCGAGCGAGAGAGCGAGCGAGCGAGCGAGCGAGCGAGCGAGCGAGCGAGCGAGCGAGCGAGCGAGCGAGCGAGCGAGCGAGCGAGCGAGAGAGCGAGGAGCGAGCGAGCGAGCGAGCGAGCGAGCGAGCGAGCGAGCGAGCGAGCGAGAGAGCGAGCGAGCGAGCGCGAGCGAGCGAGCGAGCGAGCGAGCGAGCGAGCGAGCGAGCGAGCGAGAGCGAGCGAGCAGCGAGCGAGAGAGCGAGAGAGCAGCGAGCGAGCGAGCGAGCGAGCGAGCGAGCGAGGAGCGAGCGAGCGAGCGAGCGAGGAGCGAGCGAGCGAGCGAGCGAGCGAGCGAGCGAGCGAGCGAGCGAGCGAGAGCGAGCGAGAGAGCGAGGGCGAGAGCGAGAGAGCGAGAGAGCGAGCGAGCGAGCAGAGAGCGAGCGAGAGCGAGCGAGCGAGCGAGCGCGAGCGAGCGAGCGAGAGGAGAGCGAGCGAGCGAAGCGAGCGAGGAGCGAGCGCAGCGAGCGAGCGAGCGAGCAGCGAGCGAGCGAGCGAGCGAGCGAGCAGAGCGAGCGAGCGAGCGAGCGAGCGAGCGAGCGAGCGAGCGAGCGAGCGATCTATCGATCTATCTATCTATCTATCTATCTATCTATCTATCTATCTATCATCTATCTATCTATCTATCTATCTATCTATCTATCTATCTATCTATCTATCTATCTATCTATCTATCTATCTATCTATCTATCTATCTATCTATCTATCTATCTATCTATCTATCTATCTATCTATCTCTATCTATCTATCTATCTATCTATCTATCTATCTATCTATCTATCTATCCATTAATCAATCTATCTATATTCAAGGGATCTTGAGAAGTGTTCCCGGTAAGTTATAAAATGATCTGTTAGATGGCGTCGTTGTACACATTTTTGTCTGAGTGTATATACATAGTTCTTTGCTTGAAAAGTCCACATGTCTCATCAAGGGCTTGCAACGAAGGCTGAGCCGCATTAGTATTTTTATACAGTAAATACAATTTCCTATCCATTGTTATATAATACGTCTATCTTATCTATTCCACGTGTCAAATCAATTAGCACTACCGCTCGTGCCCTTAACATTCGTAAAATTTAAACAAGATTTCAGTTATCGTCTATTCAGATTAAAATATTACGCATAGGCTGAGTAAATAGGCTTTGAAGTCTAAAAAAAAAAAAAAATATATATTTTATTCTTTAACCTAATTTTTTATAACAAAAAAAAAAAAAAAAAAAAAAACTAGACTCAAAACATACAAAGTGCAATTTGAATAAAATATAAATGATTTTGGTTTATTTACCTTTTTAGCGATGAGGCACGCTTCTGAAAATAACAACAAAGAATATATTTAATAAATATGTTTAAAAGTGTATTTAAGAAAACAAAGCATAAATGAAAAGGTAAACAAAGTAATTATCAGTATAAAATTATAAAAGAATTATAAAATTTTCTAACAACAATACAAAAAAGGAGCTACTTGAAGTAAAACAAGCATTAGAAACAGTTGGCTAAGTTGTTATAAAAAAATAATAAAATCGATATATAAAAGTAAATAATATCTATCGGTTTTAAATAATCAAATGTATGATGGTAAGGGTTTTGTTAAACTTTGCATAAAAAGTCCCAGTTCGTATTACGGTAAGGTCTGAAAGTAAATTTGAATGGAAGAAAATATTTATATGTATGTAGTCGTCTTCAAAAGTCTATTATTACTTATTATAAGAGTTTATAGTATTTTGCTGATAACATTCTAACATTTAAAAATATTTTTTTATTTTAAATTTCTTTTAGTCTTTATCAATATCGGACACAAACTTTATACACGAACGACAACAAACAATATTGTAGTATTAATTTTTTTGCAAATCCATCGAAGGTTTCTTTTAATAATAAATTTACCTCAAGTTTAATTA
>NW_023997434.1:0-22002 GCF_015586225.1 Lucilia sericata | reverse complement strand
TATTTATTTCTTGCATTTAATATAAAAGCAATACATAACAGGGGATAAAACACAAAAAAAAAAAGGAAACAAAGGAAAAGTTTGTTATTAGTAGAGCTGGATATTAACAAACTACAATAATACAAACAATACCCAAATGCCCCAAGACTTTTTTCACCTACACCTCTGCTCTTAATAGCAATCTTTGTGTCGAAACTATTCTACCCCTTCTATTCAAGTTTCTTAACTTCTCACCACCACCATCAAGAGTGTGGCTGGCTGGCTGTTCGTTTGTTGTATGTGAAAATTAATGTGGCTTTTGTTGTTGTTGCTGCTGGAGTTTTGTTTGTTTTGTTGTTGTCTATTTGTTGTATTTTACTGATAGTGGCAACAAAAGGTTTCATTCTCGCTTTTAGTTTTGTTCTTTTTCTTGTTGTATTATTGTTATTGTGGCAATACATGTGTATAAACTTTATTGGCAATTTTTTTTTCTTATATATTTTTTTGTTGGCTTCTCACTTTACTGCTTTTAACACTGAAGCAGTAGAAAGTTCAGCTCAACTTGGTTTCATTTAGTTCCATAGCGGAGGTTTTATTTGGCGATTGTGTAGAAAACTATTTTCTTGCAATAAATCTTTTTCTTTTCTTGTTTGTGTTGACGTTGTGAAAATCAGCGTGAAATTCTATGGGATTTTCCTATTTACTAAACATTTAGTTTCGTATACATATACTACAAAACCACCAATAGAGACATACACAACATGTATGTATAATGAGCGCTAACAGCAAAAAGATTAAGTGCAAAATAGAATTTCTTTGTCGAAAACACATTAAAGTTCTTGGTAAGAACGTAATTATAGTCTGAACTTATAGATCGCTTTTATAGTTGTTTTTATTATAAAAGCCAAAAATATGCAAAATTGTCATATGTGCATTTTTAAGGTTGCTGGTCGATTTTTTGCTATCTTTTTTTTTTTTTTCTTTCTAGTGTATAGCTTTAGTAAAAAAATCATATGAAAATTGAAAGTATGTTAAGACTTTCATCCAAAATTTCATTTTAGTTGCTGTTTCGGAAAAATTACATTGAACGATATTTTATTAAATGGTATTTTCTATAAAAAAAATTAATTTGGAAAAAAATAATTCTTTGATTTATATATTTTTTCTCCTTTATGTATAACTTTGGCTGTTATACAAGATAACCGAAATATTATGTTTCTGTTCTAATTGGTGTTAAGTTTTGAGTTTTGTACTTTTATTGGAAAAAGGTAATAAGGTTTTGTAAAAAAGTAAGGATTTTTCATGGCATCCCGAAAATCTTAATAATCTTTTATGGACTTTATTTTAAAGCTCAATTATATTTTGTTTAGAATTTTTAAAAAAAAATTTCAAGTTTTAGCTGTTTGCTCCGGTATTCTGACATTCTGCAATCATATTATGAAGGAGATTTGAGTCAAAGTTTTCCACTGGATAGTTTAATTTTATTAGATTTTTGGAGTGGCAGATATGATTTTCTTGTAGAATTAGATTTCTAGCCAATGTTTCCTAAGTTTAAAGAAGATTTTTGGCTTTAACCGAAGAATTATTTAACGTATATAAAGTTTTCTTTATTTTTAAAGGAAATTCTTATAAATAACAATAAACTTAAATTCTTTACAAATATTTAACTGAAACTAAAAATAGTATTTATTGTCAAATTGAATTTAATCGCACATGAATGCGCGCATATTTGCACAAACATTAACAAAATGTATACAAAACGCTCCAACAGACATACAACTTATAAAACGGAGTAGGTATGTATGCTTGTGTTTTCTTCCAAAGACACAATCATACATGCATAAAAAATTGCTTAAGCACACATAACTTAAAGCAGCACATACCCAGCAAACATTTTAACTAAGTTCAAAAAACATGAATCCATACATGTTTGATATATTAAAGTTTTAGGAAAGTTGTGTCAAGTATTATTACTCAAACTTTTCCTTTGCAAATGTTTGCTGGGCTTCTCACTCGTCTGTAAGGAACAGGAAACATTAAAGTGCATTTGCTTCAAACTTCAAAAATTGGCATTGTATTCGTACGCATACATGGCTGGCATTTGGCAGAGACACAGAAGTAAAACTTAAAATGGCAAAATACATTTGTGCATTTGTTACTTGCTGGCGCTAAACTATTCCGTCTGGCTAAAGCCAAGACAGTGAGGAAGCACTGGGAATATATGAAAAAAAAACTACACACATACTTTACGCTACATATATGCGGAAATTGAAAAAATGTCTAGGTTTTTAAAAAATACTTTATTTTGTTATATTTAACATTCCAATTTGTATAGGGTCTGTTCCACAACTCTGGGTAGGAGGAGCTTATATACGTACATATCTATAACCACCATTAAAAAAGAGAGAGAGAAGGTATTTTAACTTTGTCATATGATTGTAACAAATATTGGACTCAGATTCACAAAAGGGTATATATTTTAAATCTAGCTATGTTTGTCCGTCTGTCTGTTGAAACACTATAGGATCTAGAAGGAAAAACTGTATTATTACACAAATACATGTATACATTTTGTTTTGTATTGAAAAATGGGAACAAATTATAAATGTTCAATTAGAAGCGTGTTCAATATAGCAACAGAAAAATAAGCAAAATTTAAGTGCTTGACTAAGCCTCCATTTTAAATCCAACATTTTCCCTTCTATAACGATTCGAAAGACCTCTTGTCCTTGACATTTAAATAACTATCGTTTCAAAGTTACATCTTCATTAATTTTGTAATTCACCTTAAATGTCTTAATAAATTGAAAAGTATCTGATGATTTTCCATTGAAAATAAAGATATATTCCTAAGTGAATGTATCCATATCAAACTTTGTAGAAATTTTAATTTCATAAAAGCATTTGTTTGTATTTTCTTTTTTCATCTTTAAAGCGCCTTAAAATGGGTTTGATAAAAACCACATACATTTTAAAATTAAATATAAACATTTTCTCAAATTTTTTCACATTTTGTTAAAATATGACAAAATTGTGTTACACAAATAGACAGTCCTGACAATTTTACTCACTCCTGGAAAAACACCATATATGTACATCACTTAGGCAAAACTTAAAAAACTTGTTTAAATGCAAATTTAAATAAGAATTTATACTTGAAGAAAATTGCATGACAAATATATACATAATGATTAAATACATATATATATATATATATATATATATATATATATATATATATAGGGTGTCATCACGTAGGAGGCTATAAGTAATAATGGATATTAAAGAAGTAAGAGTGCTATAGCCGACTAATTTACAGAGCAGGGTGACAATGACCTTACACTAGGGTTCTATAAATCGACTTTCAAATAATCGAACAATCGACTTTTTGTTGAAAAAAGTCGAAAAGTTGAAGTCACTATTTTGTTCCAAAAAAGTCGATAACTCGACTATCGTCTATGAAAAAAGTCGACTATGTAAATAAAAGTCAAAAAAAGTCAAATAGTCGGAAATTCGAAAGTCGAAAAAAGTCGAAAAGTCGAAGAAAGTCGAAAAAAGTCAAAAACTCTAAATAGTTGGAAAAACTCGAATAAAGTAAAAAAAAATAGTCGAAAAAAGTCGAAAGAAGTCAAAAGTCTAAAAATCTAAAATTCGGAAAAAGTCGAAAAGTCAGAAAAAGTTGAAAAGTCGGAAAAAAGTCGAAAAGTCGACTATTTAAAAATACTAAAAGTCGAAAAGTCTAAAAATCGTCTTTAATTAAATGAAAAAAGTCGGAAAATCGACTTTTGATAAAAAAAAAAACAAAAAGTGGGCTTTTAACTAAATGCAAAAGACGAAAAGTCGACTTTTCGTTTCAACTATAGAACCCTACTTTACACCTGACCAAAGTCTTAAACTGAAGACAAAGCGCTTTATCCCTTATATGGAAATACGCCAAAAACTCTTGCAGAACTTAAATTTCTAACCACTATAGTGAAAGAGCAATGTACTTCGTAGCACCTAGTACTGCAATGTAAAAGAAAAATTAATTATAATGAAGTAAATTTTTATAATTGTTTAGATTAGGATCGCCCTAGTCAATATTTTACTTATGTTATTTAATAGTCAATATATTTGTATCTTCTATGTATGTAATTATACTTATGTTTGAATGTGTAAGTAATTATTTCAAGTATTTGCTTAAAACATTATTGCGGCTGTAATGATGCGTGTCTGTCAAGATGTGTATACACATATGAAATCCCTCTATTTATTCAAGAATGTCATAACTTGAAACATATAAATAGTTTCGCATAAAAGATTTTGGTTATCACATAAGTTGACAATGATCAATATCTACAAGTTAAATGTGAAAAAATACTTTCAAATAATACTAATTATATTTGATCTGATTTTTCAAACTAGTTTCAAAATAGTAATTCTGATACTAATACATAGCTCAAACAAGTAAGCAATTATAGTCAGGCGAGGCCGACTTTATAATACCCTACACCTGTTACAAAACTAAAATGTGATTTAGTTTTCATAATAAAGCATTTAAGTTGAATTGTACCTTGCCTCAGATATACTTAAGCCATTTATTGTTGATTAAAATTGTGGACATTTAAGTCAAATTTTGAAGGGGGCTTTATATAGGAGCTATCATCAAATGAGACTCTAGTATATACTTGGTTTTGCAGCTTTTTGTCGAGATACGACTGTATTAAACATAATTATGAACTTAAGAGCCCGGGCTAGGTGAAATAATGGACCGATGTTAACCATTTTCAATAGGCTTCGTCTCTGGTACAATAGAAGATCATGTGCCAAATTTCATTGAATTATCTTCAAAATTGCCACCTGTAGTTTGATTACAAGTTTTACAAGCCCTATTAGGGGGTTCTATTGTATGGGGGCTAGGTGAAAAAATGGACCTATCTTAACTATTTTCAATAGGCTTTGTCTCCGATAACATAGAAGATCGTGTGCCAAATTTCATTGAATTATCGTCAAAATTACGACCTGCAGTTTGATTACAAGGTACAAGCCCTATTCGGGGGTTCAGTTGTATGGGGGCTAGGTGAAATAATGGACCTATCTTAACCATTTTCAATAGGCTTCGTCCCTGTGACAACAGAAGATCATGTACCAAATCATTGAATTATCTTCAAAATTGCGACCTGTAGTTTGATTACAAGGTTTACATGGACGGACGGACAGACGGACTGACATAGCTAAATCAAGTCAGAAAATGATTCTAAGCCGATTGGTATACTTAAAGGTGGGTATAGGACCAATATTATTGTGCGTTACAAACATCAGTGGTGTAGGGTATAAAAGTGGTGTAGGGTATAAAAAGTCGATTTTCAAAGAGTATCTTACTAAAGCTTCTTGAAAGAAAAATCTTAAAATTTTTACTTGTGACAGTCTTATTTTAATGCAATGTTTCGTATACTACATAGATATTCACTATCAAACGTACTTACATACATTTGTGATTAATTATAAATTATTTTTAGTTTCATTGAGTTTTGTGGACAACGTCAAAAACTATAGACTTTTGCTGTAATATTTCTCTATTTAATTTCCCATAACTGTTAATTGATTTTTTATAGAATATAAAATTTGACAACTATTTGTAACATTTTAGTGAAAACTTTACTTAGAAGAAAGAATCAATTATTTCTTACAAATTTTTAAGACATCGAATTAAAATGGTTCAAGTTTGTATACCTCACTGGCAGATGGAAGGATGGACACATATGCCATAAAATTCTCGATCTTGATGGTAGGTACAAAAATGACTTTCAATTAGTACAAGATCATTTCATTAGAAAACGAAAACTTTACGGTTTTCAAATTCTAACACTATAGCTACTCCCACGATCGGTTTCATGATAGTGATTTCAGCGGACAGACGGACGGACATATCTAGATCGTCTACAACCAATATTTTGTCCATTTTGATCATTCTGACAAACATAACAGTTAGTGATACTTTATTTCAGTTGAAAACGATAACTTCTTTGCTTTCCATAACTGGCACCAGCTTAATTAAATTTTATATATTTCCACAATATTACAATAATACTCTTTAAATGCTTAATTACATAATATTGCACATATGTACGTATGTATGTGTTTTAAAAATATTTTGAAGTATTTATTTTGCATATAAATATTTATTTTGATGTCATGTTTAGTTAAATAAATACTATAAAAATTAAACATATTTGTAATATTGAAAATATTTAACATAACTGAAGAGCATAAAACCAAAAACATATTTTCAAGAATTAATTTTAAATATTACTAGGATAATTATACAAACATACTATTTTACAAACGCTAATATAATCATTGTTGGAAATTTGTAATAAATTAGAAAATTATTTTACTATTTAAAATCAAATTAAATTTAGAATAATACAAACACCATATATTAGTAATTTAGAGTAACAAAAATACTTAAACAAATTAAAATGATTTATTTTTTTTTTCAAATTTTGTAAAATGTTTAGTAAAATTTTGGCTTTTACTTATTTGTTTGCATAAAACTCATTTGAATTTCTCTTTCATTTTTAGTTGAAGTTTATATAATTTGTTTTTATTTTTTCGTTATGCAAGCGATTTTTTTCCTATTTCCATAGTTGAATAGTGTGTATTGAAATCATCTACAGTAAATTTAATTTTACGCGTAAATTGAATTGAATAGATATTTGAAATTCATAGCTGCTGCTGCTGATATTGCTGCTACTTCTGCTAAACACTCACTTACATTCACCTGAATAGATTTATAAACGAATGATTTTAGAGAGAAATATTTACTACCTGGAAATATTTATTATTTAATACGGTACTTCTGGGATTGCAGATTGGAGTAGAGAATAACAAATTGATAAAAATTAAATTACTATTGATTTTGTAACAGTTTTTCATAGAAGAATATAAATTTATAATTTTATTGGAAAATCGTAAATGAAAAAGGTTTATTAATTAGAGCAATAAGAAATTTATTTTTTAAAAATACTAGAGGGAGTACTTATTTATCTAGTTCAGTTCTAGTTCAGTTCTAGTTCAGTTCTAGTTCAGTTCTAGTTCAGTTCTAGTTCAGTTCTAGTTCAGTTCTAGTTCAGTTCTAGTTCAGTTCTAGTTCAGTTCTAGTTCAGTTCTAGTTCAGTTCTAGTTCAGTTCTAGTTCAGTTCTAGTTCAGTTCTAGTTCAGTTCTAGTTCAGTTCTAGTTCAGTTCTAGTTCAGTTCTAGTTCAGTTCTAGTTCAGTTCTAGTTCAGTTCTAGTTCAGTTCTAGTTCAGTTCTAGTTCAGTTCTAGTTCAGTTCTAGTTCAGTTCTAGTTCAGTTCTAGTTCAGTTCTAGTTCAGTTCTAGTTCAGTTCTAGTTCAGTTCTAGTTCAGTTCTAGTTCAGTTCTAGTTCAGTTCTAGTTCAGTATTTGGTGATTTCATATTTCATGGCACATACATTATTCTCCGATCTATCTTCTAAAGTTTTAAAGTTTTCGCTTCAGTGCTTCAGGTGTATTTAACTTAAATTAAAAACTGTGACGCTATCTATCGGACAAATATAAAACTTCTTATGACACCTGAAACAAACATACACATATTTAATAATTCGTTCCATTCTGAGTTTATCTATTACGAAAAAACGTTACTCTTTTAATTAAATAGATTTGAATTTTATCAATTTCAGCTGTAGTTACTTTAAAAGCACCGCTATTTAAAATTTTCTTCAAGGGTTCTTATCATTTGCAGCGCAAATGAAAAAATACAAAAACAGAATGAAAATACCTTAACACATTTTTTTTGCTAATAGTTTACATTTCAGCAGGTGTATTTGCAACGGAAATCTTATAAGCTCTTAAAAAACACCAATCCACACAATGTAATGGGCAAAAACGTAAGTAAAGAAACGTGTATGTATTACTTTGGAAAATGTGTTTATATAGGGAAGAAATTGAAACATATGTTCTTAATTTTTCGAATGACTGGTAAATGCAGCAGTAGCAGCAAAAGCCTACTCTTGAAGCTGTTTTCTTTCTCAGCTTCTTATTTTCATTTTTTAAGCCTTTGAAAATGGAACTTAAACAAAAGTTCAAGGAGGACGTTGAAGTTAAAAGTATAAAAATAAGGAAATGCTTGTGTTGTAAAAAAAACGCATATTTCTTAACAATTGGGGACCCCATTAACTGTAGAAATTATTACTTTTGTAAAACGCACAATTTAGAAACAACCACTGAAAAGGAAAGGGAGGTTGCCGAAAGTGCAAACCAAACGGAAAGGGAAGTTATGCCTTAAGGAAATCAGCAGTAATTTTGGGTTGTTTACAAAACCTATAATTAGCAACTTTGAATGATATGATTTGCATTAATGTATTTATAAACTATGTAGAACAAATTAAAACATTAGCCTCAGAAATTTAATGTCTATATTTAAAGATGATTTTTTATAGCTTTTGGACAACACTCTTTTGGTCTAATGAAGAAGCCAAAGGAAATATTTCTGTGTAACCAAAACAGTAAAGAACCCAAAATTATAAAAATAGAAAAATCATGTGAATTTATGTGATATTTAACGAAACCATTAGCACAACTCATATATTTTGTTTTTAAGAATTTAATGGGTGTATTGCTATTTTCGTTCTTTTGCTGCTAACTAAATTACAGTTTGGAAAAAAGGAGCAAATGAAATCAGAAAGAAAATAAAACAAGCAATCTCATAATGTTTCTTTTATTTCAGGCCGAGGACAGAAAAAGGAAAAAAAAAAAAAAAACTGGCAAATATTTTTAGGCTAAAAGTTGAAACAATTTATGTTTCAACACAATATCACACGCACAACACAACCGACTAAATGCCGTACTTTTCACATACATAATAATAACTGATGTTGAAATAACTTTAACATTTTTACATACATATTCATTTTAAATGTCCTTTAGTGTATTCAGTTGCTTGTGTGTGTGTGTGTCCTTAATAGAATGCTGGGTTTTCAGTGTGTAAATCACTTGCTGTAAAGTCTTTATAATTTTGTTACTTGTTACAACTCTATTTATAATGATTTATTTAAATGGAAATTGTATTTCAGTTTGCATTTATTTAAAGTTATTTTTAACTTAATCGTGTTCGAAAGGACGATTTCTGTTAACAAAATAATTTTGAAGTCATTTGTTTGGTGTTTATAACTGGACTTTGGTTTATGATGAGTAGTGTATATAATGAAAGAATCTAAGGACTTTAGTTCAGTTCTACTTCAATACTAGTTCGGCTCTAGTTTAGAAAGAAATAAGACTAACATTATAAAAACGTTTAATATTCCTACTATGATCGAATTTTTATGAAAATAAAATCGTTTTGTCAGCAATTAGTTTTTATAAAAAAGCAAAAAATATCAAACAATCCATTAAGTGTTTTAAACGTTTTAGAACAGACTTTTTATGAAAACTTAAAATCAGTTAAATGAATATTTCATTTTAAATATATTGAATAATTCTCGTCGAAACAAGCATGACCTTGTAAGTAATTGGTCCCTCTACGTATGAACGATTTTAAAATTAATTTATTCAACGTCGCTCATACGCCTCAACTGCTACACTTTGTAAAGCCAACAATTGGTATATTTTAACGTTCTATAAAACATTATTTACAATTTTTATTTTTCACTAAAATTCTTCAACATTTACAAATTGTTTATTCAATAAATCCGTGTGCTACTGATTGTTTTCTCTTAAAAACAAAACTACCTACTAAAAACCCAACAACAATGAAATTGGTATGTAAAATTTATTGTTAACTTTTAAACTATATTTAGGTCAATAATATAATACACACACATAAAAAATACTAACTTTATATTCTATGTATCAATTTTATCGATTCGCATTCAATACAAATTTAATAGGAAAAAAACCGAACCCCGCTTAACTCCCTCGTGTGGCACAAGGTGAGCCCGCAGCCATGAATGAATTGTACGGATTTGAAATGAAATGATGGCAGCAGGTACATAACCAGGCTGTTTGAAAAAATGTAAATATTATTCTGTTGTTTTGAATTTTTATGAGGCAACACTGTGTAGCATTTATTTTTTATTGTTATTTTGCTGTTATTGTATGTAGTATATGAAAATTGCATTGTCAGCACATGTAAGTTTATTTGCTACAACAATTTAAACAGAAAAACGAAATATAATAAAGTACAAGTAAAGTTTTTACTCATATTGTTAAAGTGATAAAAGAAACTGAAGAAAAATAAAACTTTAGACAACAAAGATTTAATAGTAGGGAAAAACAAATTCAAATTGTATTAGACACATGTACAAGGACTCAAGACAAGGTGATTGTTTATATGTGTATGTGTTTAGAATATAATATGTAGTGTTGTAAGAAAAACAAGTGTCAGTCGATTTTAGGAAAAAGTCTTTGTAAACATTTTTATTTTCTTAACAATTTATTATTTGTTTTTGTCTTAAAGCCATAAAAAAACTTTTTCAATAATAGTGTAATACTTTAAGTCTTGGTCCATGAAGGTAGACAATGTAATAAAAAGATAGAAGTAGAATTCGGTTCAAAGCTAAAATAACTAATTTACTAACTAACTAATAATTAGTTAGTTAGTTCAAAGGTAAATTGAAAGGTAAAATAACTAACTAACTACTAACTAACTAACTAACTAACTAACTAACTAACTAACTAACTAACTAACTAACTAACTAACTAACTAACTAACTAACTAACTAACTAACTAACTAACTAACTAACTAACTACTACTAACTAACTAACTAACTAACTAACTAACTAACTAACTAACTAACTAACTAACTAACTAACTAACTAACTAACTAACTAACTAACTAACTAACTAACTAACTAACTAACTAACTAACTAACTAACTAACTAACTAAACTAACTAACTAACTAACTACTACTAACTAACTAACTAACTAACTAACTAACTAACTAACTAACTAACTAACTAACTAACTAACTAACTAACTAACTAACTAACTAACTAACTAACTAACTAACTAACTAACTAACTAACTAACTAACTAACTAACTAACTAACTAACTAACTAACTAACTAACTAACTAACTAACTAACTAACTAACTAACTAACTAACTAACTAACTAACTAACTAACTAACTAACTACTAACTAACTAACTAACTAACTACTAACTAACTAACTAACTAACTAACTAACTAACTACTAACTAACTAACTAACTAACTAACTAACTAACTAACTAACTAACTAACTAACTAACTAACTAACTAACTAACTAACTAACTAACTAACTAACTAACTAACTAACTAACTAACTAACTAACTAACTAACTAACTAACTAACTAACTAACTAACTAACTAACTAACTAACTAACTAACTAACTAACTAACTAACTAACTAACTAACTAACTAACTAACTAACTAACTAACTAACTAACTAACTAACTAACTAACTAACTAACTAACTAACTAACTAACTAACTAACTAACTAACTAACTAACTAACTAACTAACTAACTACTAACTAACTAACTAACTAACTAACTAACTAACTAACTAACTAACTACTAACTAACTAACTAACTAACTAACTAACTAACTACTAACTAACTAACTAACTACTAACTAACTAACTAACTACTAACTAACTACTAACTAACTAACTAACTAACTACTAACTAACTAACTAACTAACTAACTAACTAACTAACTAACTAACTACTAACTAACTAACTAACTACTAACTAACTAACTAACTAACTAACTAACTAACTAACTAACTAACTAACTAACTACCTAACTACTAACTAACTAACTACTAACTAACTACTAACTAACTAACTACTAACTAACTAACTAACTAACTAACTAACTAACTAACTAACTACTAACTAACTAACTAACTAACTAACTAACTAACTAACTAACTAACTAACTACTAACTAACTAACTAACTAACTAACTAACTAACTAACTAACTAGCTAACTAACTAACTAACTAACTAACTAAAATACAAATACAAAGGTAATGAATAAGCAGTGTTTGTTGTTTTTCAGAGGTTGTCTCAGATTTTTGCTTATATCTCCGTTGTTTATGAAACTTCTCGAAAGCATGTCTGATAGAATTATTGAAGATTTGGATCATGAAGATATGGGGTCTTCAGAAAACTGATTTCAACAGACAGACAGACAGACGGACATGGCTTAATCGACTCTGCTATCTATAAGGATTTCAGAATATATATACTTTATGGGGTCGGAAAATTATATTTTGGAAATTACAAACGGAATGACAAACTATATATACCCTTCTCCCGAAGGTAAAGGGTATAAAAAAACATAAAAATTACATCTTGAGAATAACTTGAGAAGTAGTGAATTTGGAATAAATAAAAACGGACATCAATCTTATGAACAAGCTTGTTTTAAAATCATTACTTCTTCAGGTGTTTTTCACCACTTCCATAGAGTAAATTCTACTTCGTTTTCGCTTCTTTGGAAGTTCTCTTTTTGCTGGATATGATAATCAGTCAGACTCGAATAGTGTTGACATAGTTACAATAATTTCAGATTTTTATTTTAAATATTACACCTTTTCTACTACAGTGTTGTTTAACACCTTTTCTTTTATATTCTTTCAATTCTTTAATAACATTGCAATTTCTTGATTTAAACATGAAAAACTTAAAAGTTATCGTTATACACAAAAGTACACATGTAGTTCATTATTTGATTACCAACAATGAAAACATGGACTGTTGGAAATAAGGATTTTGCTTTTATTTTAATATTATTTTTGATTTAAACATTTGGCATGTTTTACAGTAATAATAAACTAACAACAGAAAAGTTTAAAAATATTACGTACAGTAGGGAAAATACAAAATTTTTATTCTATCACCTGGTATTAGGTAATACGAAGTTAATAATATAAAGTCATGTTCTTGAGTAATTTTGGCAAACAAATCTTACGCATCAAATTTCTCTTCGTCTGTTTATTCAAATTGGTTTTTTGAGAGCTCCAGATATGCTCCGACACCAGTCTTAAATTATTCTATTAGATCCCAGCAGTTCGATAAGGAGTCTATTCATCCGAAAAAGCAATGACTTCCACTAACGTCTAACCACCTGGATGGATCTAATTCGTCTTTCGTCACGGATGTACTCTTTGTAAACGATTGTCCCCTTAGTGTCCCCTTTGCGAGAGAGTGTCCGAACTACTGGGATATGATTTTAAGAATTTTAAAAATAGTAAAATCATTCAATAGAGAGAGATGAGTTATTCATACAATTCCCAAAAAACCTATTACAATATAGAATACGCTTCAACTCGTTTAGTGTGGGGAGAATTTTTGGAATTAAGACGAATTCAAAAAAAGTTATTACCCTAATGTACATGAAAATATACAAAAATCTTAACAACAATAATAAAAACACTAAGTACAAATAATTGAAATATGTAATAAAGACAAAAATAGGAAAGTAAAACAAGCGCTAATAGTCACACTTCCATATAGTAAATCATTTTTTTTTGTTCTCTTTTTTCAACTTGTTATTATTCTTGTTGTTATTTTGTGGCAAGAACATATTAAACAACAACATGCAGTTTATAACTTAAAAATTACAACTGGCTTTACAAATATAAATAAGAAGTATTTATGCAAACTGAGAGACAAACTAACACACAAACTAATACAACAAAACACAAATGAGTGTAAACGGAAAAATGGTAGCTATGAAAGAGTTTATGTATGTGTGAGTGTAAGTTTGTGTTTGTTTATTTTATGGTTGATTTGTGTATGTGAAAGAGTGTATGTTTGTTAAGTAGTAAAAACCCTTAAAACACATTAGTTATTGTTATTTATGTTTTGTGTGTTTGTGAGTTTTCAAAAGTATAGTTTTATAGTTGTTGTTATCAAAACTCTTTATTTTGAGGCCTTATGACAAGTTTCTCAACATTAGCATTTTGACTGCAGGCTAACTGCAGTTCTTTTCTACTTTTTTTGTTATTTTTGTTTTTTCTCTTTAGTTGTTGTTGTGTGTTTATTTAGTTTAGTTTTTCTTTGCCTTTTAGTTTTCATATTTTTTCTTCATGGCTGTGTTGTTTTTGTGGCTTAAGAGAGGCCAACAATGAACTGAACTAGAAAAAAGCTAAGAAAATAAACAGTTTAGGTATAAAACTATATTTTTATATGATGGACAAATATGAAGAATCTACTAAATATGGTTTAAACTCAACACAAATGACATTTATGACTAAAGCCTTTTGTCAAGGGTTATGTTTCAAATGCTGTTGTTATAAAAGTTTTTTTTTATTATTATTTATTTTATTCGTGTATTTTGTTTGCCATCTAATATTTCAAAGACTACTTGGTTGACTGTTTGACTGTCTGGTTGGTGGATTTTTATTCTCCTTTAAATGCTAGAGTTTGAGTTTGTCATAAAAGCTTAAGGAATAAATTTAAGTTGACTGTGTATTAAATGGAGATTTATATTTATTTTCATTATATTTTGCGACATTTGGCCACTACTTGTAGCAAATAGTAAAAAAAAAATTGGTCAAGTAAACATATTTGATACTCTACACTAGGTAGGAAAATTGACTATACCATTTTCAGTGTTCTCATCAGCTAATACAGAGCTTTCGAAACCTATGTTTAAGCAGTCTACAGACTAATAAGAATGTTGATCCTTAGACTAGTTCAATAGACTCCTTCGTAGAATTATATGTTCTATAGACTACTTCATAGCGATTTAATAAACTAGTCCATAGAGCAATAGTTCAATAGACTAATCAGACTAGTACATCATTAGTCTTCATACTAGTTCATAGACAAGTTTTCAGACTAGTTCAGAGACTACTCTTCAGACTAGTTCAGAGACTTGTCTTTAGATTAGTTCATAGATTAGTCAATGGACAAGTTTATAGACTAGTCCGAAGACTTGTTCACAGATATGTTAAAATACTAGTCCATAGATTAGTCCATAGACTAGTCCCTAGACTAGTCCATAGACAAGTCCATAAACTAGTTAACAGACTAGTCAATAGACTAATCAATAGAAAGTCACAGAATATTCAATATAATTGTACATAGACTAGTACATCGAATAATCTTTAGATTAGCGTAGTTTATAGATTAGTCAATGGACAAGTTTATAGACTAGTCCACATACTTGTTCATAGATAAGTTAATAGACTAGTCCATAGACTAATCCATAAATATGTTAATATAATAGACATAGATGAATCAATAGATTAGTCCATAGGCTAGCCCATAGACCAATCCATAAGCTAGTCCATAGGCTAGTCCAGAGACAAGTGGATATACTAGTCCATACATGAGTTAGTATATAGATAGACGGACATACCGATGGACTGACACTGTTCAATAGAACGAAAAATTAGATTAGTCCATAGGCTAGCCCATAGACAAGTCCATAAGCTAGTCCATAGGCTAGTCCAGAGACAAGTGGATAGAGTAGTCCATACCTGAGTTAGTATATAGATAGACGGACATACGGATGGACAGACATTGTTTCAATAGAGCGAAAAGTTAGATTAGTACATAGTTTAGCCCATAGCCTATTCCATAAGCTAGTCCATAGATAAATCCATAGCCTAGTCCATAAACAAGTGAATAAACTAGTCCATAGCTGAGTTTGTATATAGATAGACGGACATACGGATGGACAGACATTGTTCAATAGAGCGAAAAGTTAGATTAGTACATAGTTTAGCCCATAGCCTATTCCATAAGCTAGTCCATAGATAAATCCATAGCCTAGTCCATAGACAAGTGAATAGACTAGTCCATAGCTGAGTTAGTATCTAGATAGACGGACATACGGAAGGACAGACATTGTTCAATAGAACGAAAAGTTTCACAAACCCATTGTACTCCCTTTACTATAGTATTTTACTGTACTGCAAAAATACTGCTATAAAGAAACTATAAAGAGCCATTATTAATATGATTTATTGATATGTGCGAGATTTGCTTTATATTTTCTTTATGTCCAGTTTTATTGACTTCTTTGACATGTCTATACAGCATTTTGGAAATAGCCATTGTATGGCTTTGAATGGACGGTATTTATAATGAATTAAAAGAAGAGCCAATGAAAAAAACTAAATGGCTTTGAATTATTATTCAATTATATAAATTTTTTTCAATAAAGGCAATCGGCATTGTTTGCCATGAGTCATTAGTTTTTCAATGAAGATTATGTCTTTTTAATGGTATTAATTATAAAACAAAATATTAGCTATGCTTTAAGCATAAAATGTTTTTAAATACTACAAAAATAACGCATAAATGATTTTCATAAAAAAAAACCTTATAAATTAGTTATTAAGTGGCAAAAGTCAAGAGGGAATATTTTGAAAATATTTTGATAGATTGTTAGAGTTTATTTTTTTAACATTTTATTTTAAAAATGCTAAACAAAAAATATACCCTGATTATATAACAAATTTATTTTAATACTTCAATTAAAAACTTGTTTTAAATTAAAATATTTTTTTTCAATTTTTTCCCAAATGGAAATCATATAAATCTTTATTACTCATACGCCCACTCTGCTGTTGAAATAATAAAATGCATAAAAAAATTAAAAACTACAAAATTTTACAAATAACTTTCAATTAAAATTCATCACAGAAAAAAATTTAATTGTTATAAATTCCTATTACTGTACATGTTTGCTCGCAGTACAAATTTCAAATGGATTTCCAAAAACAAAAAAAGTAAAACTATAGATTTAACTATGAAGTATCTAAATCTAAATTTAAATAAATATCCATATAAATAAATCTATCTAAAAAATATGTATATTTGTCATATATATTATTTAAAATAAATTGTATAACATTGTCAATGTATTTTATTCTATATTTACACCCAACAAACTTTGTGGAAATTTTGTAATTTATTTTGATTTTATGCATCAACAATAGCAACAAAATAAATTAAATTAAACTAAACTATTTTAGATTTTTTATAAAAAATACATTAACATTAGATGGCTTCATGAAAAAATAGATAAATTGTCATTGATAAGCTAGATAGATTTAAAACAAAATTTTTACTTATGACGTTAACAACTTTGATATTTATATATTGCCCTGTCATATATCAAATTAATGATTCATTAATTAGCCCTCAAAAATAACTATAGCAATATAACTTAATATAAAAATAATATTCTGCCCATTTTTTTAAAACCATAGCTATATAGATATTCCTTATCTTCTAAAAAGCTTATTAATTAAGCATTTAAACATTTTTATTAAATTACATAATTATCTGCATTTAGCAGTTTAAAAAATTATCTGATTATCTATTATAATGCCCACATATTTATAAACACCATTCGGCTATTGTAGGTGATTTTAAAAATAAATAATATTAAAAAAAATTAGCATATTATTTTTATACCTCTCATTTATAATTTATCGTTTCTTTTAGAGTTTTGTGTTGCTATTATACAAAACACTTAAATACAGAAGCACTTACTCCTATACAACTGTTAGCCGGGCACATTGGGTCATGAATATTTCTAACAGTTCGATATTTGAAAAATTTTAAAACAAAAAAAAAAATCGTTTTTCACTGAAAATAGACTTTTACTTAAAATTAAATTTTTCACTAAAATTTTTTTTTGTATAGTCACGTTTTTTATAAAAAAGTAGATTTTTCACTAAAAATTAGATTTTTCACTTAAAATTTGATTTTTTATTGAAAATTTGATTTTTCATTTAAAACTTGATTTTTCAACCAAAAATTTTATTTTTCACTAAAAATTTAATTTTTCACTGAAAATTTGATATTTAACTAAAAATTTTATATTTCACAAAAATTGATTTTTTACTAAAAATTAAATTTTTCACTAAAAATTCAATTTTTCACTAAAAAATCTATTTTTTCACTAAAAAATCTATTTTTCACAAAAATTATATTTCTACTAAAAATTTGATTTTTTACTAAAAATTTGATTTTTTACTAAAAATTTGATTTTTTACTAAAAATTTGATTTTTACTAAAAATTTGATTTTTTATTAAAAATTTGATTTTTTACTAAAAATTTGATTTTTTTACTAAAAATTTGTTTTTTTTACTAAAAATTTGATTTTTTACTAAAAATTTTATATTTAACTAAAAATTCGATATTTTTACCTTTTTTTCTAAAAAAAATGTAATTTTTTCACCAAAATTCATTAAAACCCGAAACTTACTAAACGTCGGAAGTGATTATGGTAAAGAATCGTGGAAGAGTTTGTAACTAGACAACATTTGACAAAGGATTATTTTTTTATCCGATCGCTTTTCTTTTGTAGTCTTTGGACTAGTATACGGCATTTCTATAGACTAGACAGTAAACTAATCTAAGACTGATGTCAGAGTGCCTGCTACAAGCAATGCGAAGCTTTGCGCTACAAACCTTTCTTGTGTTTTCCTATGTGTCATGTCAGAGTGAAAGCGAAGCTTGATGCACAAGCAAGAAAACACAAGCAAAAGTTTGTAGCGCAAAGCTTCGAATCGCTTGTAGCGCCCACTTTGTAGTCAACCTAATGTCTAATCTTTAAACTAGTCTCTTGTCTAGTTTATAGACTACTCTATCTCTAGTCCATAGAGAGACAATAGACTATCTATCGACTAGTTTAAGAACAAGTGTATTGACTAAATGGTCTTATTTATTGACTAGAGTAATGATTAATCAATTGTTTTAAAGTACTTTTAACTAGACCTTTAAAGTATTTCAAGGACTATTCTATGAAGTCTTTGAACTAGTATAAAAACTCTATATATTAGTTTATTGTCTAGTTATAGACTACTCTCCCGTCTATTCTATAGAATAGCCTATTGCCTAGTCAATGGACTAGTATATTGACTAATGAACTTACTTTATTGACTCTATATACTAGTTTATTGTCTAGTTATAGACTAGTCTCGCATCTATTCTATAGAATAGCCTATTGCCTAGTCAATGGACTAGTATATTGACTAATGAACTTACTTATAGATACATACAAGTATTGATTAGTTCTGACTGGCTGATGAGCCTTAACCAAGAGGGGTGAATGTGAAAAAAAAATCCTGCCAATACTTGACAGGGTTAGTTGCTTAAGCCGTAATACTTGATGCGAACTAAAATGTTACTACCACAAAAAGATCTAGTTTAGACCAATTGTAAGTTACGCTTCTATAATCTGGTAAAATACTTTCGACAAAAAGTGTAACATTATAGCACTCCATGGAATTCATTCGTCCGATCGAAACGAAAGTAAGATTCTATGCAACGCTCATAGACAAGCGTAGTATAATATCATTAACATTGGTCTCATATAGGAGATCGCCAAGCGGAACTTTAAAGCAATCCCCTCGCAAATTTGTTGCTACACGGATGGCTCTGAATTGGGAAACAAAAGGATCCTGTAGATCTTAATTGAAAAATTAAAAGCCGAAATATACTATAGTCTTTCTAATCACAACACTAGCTTCCAAGAGGAAGTTCGTGATGCTGCTGAATATGTAAAATGGATTGAATATGAAAGCAATAAGTTTGAAACCAGCCCAGTAAATACTTTTATTACCATTTAAGGGGTTAAAATATTCAAATTTACTTACACAATAGCATTTTAAGTTATTATTTTAACACGGTGATGTCATAGGAGGCAAGTACTTACCACAAACGATTACAAGTAATTATAAAAATCGCATGAAAAAACGTGGGGAGGGTATTATGCGTTTGTGCTGATGTTTGTAACGCACAAAAATGTTGGTCCTACATCCAACTTAAAGTATACCGATCGACTTAGAATTACTTTCTGAGTTGATTAAGACATGTCCGTCCGTCTTTCCGGCTGGCTAGCTGTCCATTCAAGATATTTTGATAAATTTGGACCATACAAGTTCGATGACACAAGAACGATGCCTATTAAAAATAGTTGAAATCGGTCCATTATTTCACCTAGACCCCATACAACCTGACCTTCCGATTTCGTGTTTTTAAGTCATAACTACGTCAAAAATTGGCATAAATAAGTTTTATAAAGGCCATGATGTTTTTTAAAATCGGGCGTCCGTTGACCCTAGCACGATACATTGGTATCGCGATGAAATTCAGCATATTATATTAAAGCACATTCCCTCCCAATTTGTTGAGTATCGGCCTATATTTGACCCTAACTCCCATATAAAGCTTTTTTTTAGAAATTTTGTTTTTTCATCAATAAAATAAATAAATTAAAAATAAATAATTTGTAAAATATATTCATGGTATATGGCTATCATATTGTTAACCATGCCCGACTATACTTCCTACTTGTTTGCTATAAATACGACCTATACCACTACTTATAACATAATGGTAGGACCACGAAAAACTTAAAGAGATCTCGACGTGAAGCATCCCCAAAGTCTGAGATTAGTATGAAGATACGTAGTGCACATAAAGGTTTAAGGGCTTAATTATAAAAATTTGTATTCAGAGGAATGTAGAGCATTGCGTTGAGAAAAGTGAATGTTGAAACTTAGTTAGTTGCAAATTTAGTAACTTATTATTCTGATCTCTAGGATTACTTATTCTTTACCCATTGTGTACTCTCGCGACCATAGAACCCTCAATGCAATAAACAATATAAGCATTGAGCAGTTTTTTTCTTCTTTCATTTCTCTGAAAATGTAATCTTATCGCTTTGTTAATTTTTCTAATTTTTAAATGGCTGTAATATAATTCACAGGGAATTTTAATACGTGGGGTCTTGTGGCAATGGCAGCAAAAAAAATAATGAACAAAAAAATGAAAACAATTCCCTTCTTTTGAACGTAGTATAAAGCAAATTTTTAATACTTACACACACACACACAGTCCCGCTTCCACTTATGTAATATGAAAAATAAAAACGGTAAAAAAATATATGTACATTTTTGTAATTATAATAATGCGTGCTGCCATACACTGGCAGAATAGTTTAAAAAACGCAGGGAAATTAGCCGGTGTTAATGAAAGTTGAAATAGTAATTAGTGCTGAAACACCTTAGTAAGACATTTTTCTAGGAAATTATTAAAATGAATGAATAAGTGTGAAGTTTTTAAAACATTTAGTTAGGAAACTAGATTTCAGTAATTTCTGTTTTTCCTTTTTATTGGAAGTAAAGAAAACAGTTTCAGTTTTTCTTTTCTTTGTTATAGAAATAAAGAAAATCAGTTAAAATAACATAAATGTTAAGTTGAAACCTTGATATGGGTAAGTCAATCAACTTTTGAGAAACCAGTTTTAGTTCAAAATTCCCCTTTTGGTATAAATTGCGTTAATTTTTAATTTTACATAATTTTTGTCAGTGGTTATTTTTCATTATATTCTCCTCTTGTACCCGAGGATGCGTGCTTTGACTTCATTCGGTTCAAGGTTTTATTTTTTTAAATATTTATTTTTTCACAAAACTTATCTTTACATTAAATCTTTATGTGTATAATAACAGTACATATAGTTCATACTTAAAAATATATAATTTATATATATATTTTTTTAAATCTTTTAACATAAAAATATTAAATTTTATATTGTTACGTGTAGTTATTTCCATTTTGAACTGTGAGTAATTTTTATTGCAATTTAAGTGCAAACAATTTTTGTGATATTTATACCCACCACTATAGTGGAAGGGTATTATGCGTTTGTGCTGATGTTTGTAACGCACTAAATATTAGTACTATACCCACCTTCAAGTATACCGATAGACTCAGAATCACTTTCCGAGTTGATTTAACGATGTCCGTCCGTCCGTCCGACCGTCCGTGTGTCCATGTAAACGTTGTTATCAAAGTACAGGTCGCAATTTTCAAGATAATTTGATGAAATTTGGCATACATGTTTCTTTTGACCCAAGATGAAGCCTATTGAAAGTTAAAATCGGTCCATTATTTCACCTAGCCCATACAACTGAACCCCCGAAAGGCTTTTGAGCTCATAATTATTTGTAATATAAATGTATCTCGATAAAAGTTCGCACAACTAAGTTTT
>NW_023997433.1:0-22012 GCF_015586225.1 Lucilia sericata | reverse complement strand
ATACCAAATACCTCAAATTACCGCGTTTTTAAACATAGAACAATAATTCTACCGATCCATCAAATTGACCATTTTTTAGACGAACACATTTTGCCACAAATATACCAAATTAAAGCGCAATCATAATGCTCTAAACTGATGCATAAATGACTGTCATAGCATGAAAACTGTCAAAGTTATTCACAACCATATCGGAACCTCAATTACCGCCTTTTAAAACCTGGGAAAATAATTCTACCGATCTATCCAATTGGCCATTTTCTAAAAATACATTATGCAATAAATTATATACCAAAACAAATGGCAATTTTAATGCTTTAAAATGGTGCATAAACGACTGTCCTAGCACGAAAAACTGCCAAGTTAATTGCAACCATATCGGAACCTCAGATTACTGCGTTTATTAAACATAGAACAATAATTCTACCGATCTATTAAATTGACCAATTTGTAAAAATACACATTATGCTACAATGATATACTATATTAAAGTGCAATCATAATGCTTTAAAATGATGCATAAATGACTGTCATAGCGTGAAAACTGTCAATGTTATTCACAACCATATCGGAACCTCAAATTACCGCGTTTTTAAACCTGGGAAAATAATTCTACCGATTTATCCAATTGGCCGTTTTCTAAAAATACATTATGCAATAAATTATATACCAAAACAAATGGCAACTAAAATGCAATAAAAAGATGTATAAACGACTGTTATAACATGAAAACTATAAAAGTTATTTGCAACCATATCGGGGCCTTAAATTACCGCATTTTTAAACCTGTACCAATAAATATACCGATCTATCCAATTTTTGTAAAAATTCATTATGCCACAAATTATACACAAAAACAAAGTGCAACTGTAATGCTTTAAAATGATGCATAAATGACTGTCATAGCATGAAAACTGTCAAAGTTATTCACAACCATATCGGAACCTCAAATTACCGCGTTTTTAAACCTGGGAAAATAATTCTACCTATTTATCCAATTGACCGTTTTCTAAAAATACATTATGCAATAAATTATATACCAAAACAAATGGCAATTTTAATGCTTTAAAATGGTGCATAAACGACTGTCCTAGCACGAAAACTGCCAAAGTTAATTGCAGCCATATCGGAACCTCAGATTACTGCTTTTATTAAACATAGAACAATAATTCTACCGATCTATCAAATTCACCAATTAGTAAAAACACACATTATGCTACAAATTATATACCATATAAAAGTGCAATCATAATGCTTTAAAATGATGAATAAATGACTGTCATAGCATGAAAACTGTCAATGTTATTTACAACCATATCGGAACCTCAAATTACCGCCTTTTTAAAGCTGTGAAAATAATTCTACCGATCTACCCAATTGGCAATTTTCTAAAAATATATTATGCAATAAATTATATACCAAAACAAATGGCAACTATAATGCAATAAAAAGATATATAAACGACTGTTATAACATGAAAACTATAAAAGTTATTTGCAACCATATCGGAGCCTTGAATTACCGCATTTTTAAACCTGTACCAATAAATATACCGATCTATCCAACTTTGTAAAAATTCATTATGTCACAAATTATATACCAAAATAAAGTGCAACTGTAATGCTTTAAAAATTATGCATAAATGACTGTCATAGCATGAAAACTGTCAAAGTTATTCACAACCATATCGGAACCTCAAATTACCGCCTTTTTAAACCTGGGAAAATAATTCTACCGATCTATCCAATTGGCCATTTTCTTAAAATACATTATGCAATAAATTATATACCAAAACAAATGGCAATTTTAATGCTTTAAAATGGTGCATAAACGACTGTCCTAGCACGAAAACTGCCAAAGTTAATTGCAACCATAGCGGAACCTCAGATTACTGCGTTTATTAAACATAGAACAATAATTCTACCGATCTATCAAATTGACCAATTTGTAAAAACACACATTATGCTACAAATTATATACCATATTAAAGTGCAATCATAATGCTTTAAAATGATGCATAAATGACTGTCATAGCATGAAAACTGTCAATGTTATTTGCAACCATATCGGAACCTCAAATTACCGCGTTTTTAAAGCTGTGAAAATAATTCTACCGATCTATCCAATTGGCAATTTTCTAAAAATATATTATGCAATAAATTATATACCAAAACAAATGGCAACTATAATGCAATAAAAAGATATATAAACGACTGTTATAACATGAAAACTATAAAAGTTATTTGCAACCATATCGGAGCCTTGAATTACCGCATTTTTAAACCTGTACCAATAAATATACCGATCTATCCAACTTTTGTAAAAATTCATTATGCCACAAATTATACACCAAAATAAAGTGCAATTGTAATGCTTTAAAATGATGCATAACTATTGCCCTAGCATGAAAACTGTCAAAGTTATTTGCAACCATATCGGAACCTCAAATTACCGCGTTTTTAAACATAGAACAATAATTCTACCGATCCTTCAAATTGACCATTTTTTAGACGAACACATTGTGCCACAAATGATATACCAAATTAAAGTGCAATCATAATGCTTTAAAATGATGCATAAATTCACAACCATATCGGAACCTCAATTACCGCCTTTTTAAACCTGGGAAAATAATTCTACCGATCTATCCAATTGGCCATTTTCTAAAAATACATTATGCAATAAATTATATACCAAAACAAATGGCAATTTTAATGCTTTAAAATGGTGCATAAACGACTGTCCTAGCACAGTTTATTAAACATAGAACAATAATTCTACCGATCTATTAAATTGACCAATTTGTAAAAATACACATTATGCTACAAATGATATACTATATTAAAGTGCAATCATAATGCTTTAAAATGATGCATAAATGACTGTCATAGCGTGAAAACTGTCAATGTTATTCACAACCATATCGGAACCTCAAATTACCGCGTTTTTAAACCTGGGAAAATAATTCTACCGATTTATCCAATTGGCCGTTTTCTAAAAATACATTATGCAATAAATTATATACCAAAACAAATGGCAACTAAAATGCAATAAAAAGATGTATAAACGACTGTTATAACATGAAAACTATAAAAGTTATTTGCAACCATATCGGGGCCTTAAATTACCGCATTTTTAAACCTGTACCAATAAATATACCGATCTATCCAATTTTTGTAAAAATTCATTATGCCACAAATTATACACAAAAACAAAGTGCAACTGTAATGCTTTAAAATGATGCATAAATGACTGTCATAGCATGAAAACTGTCAAAGTTATTCACAACCATATCGGAACCTCAAATTACCGCGTTTTTAAACCTGGGAAAATAATTCTACCGATTTATCCAATTGGCCGTTTTCTAAAAATACATTATGCAATAAATTATATACCAAAACAAATGGCAATTTTAATGCTTTAAAATGGTGCATAAACGACTGTCCTAGCACGAAAACTGCCAAAGATAATTGCAGCCATATCGGATCCTCAGATTACTGCTTTTATTAAACATAGAACAATAATTCTACCGATCTATCAAATTCACCAATTAGTAAAAACACACATTATGCTACAAATTATATACCATATAAAAGTGCAATCATAATGCTTTAAAATGATGCATAAATGACTGTCATAGCATGAAAACTGTCAATGTTATTTACAACCATATCGGAACCTCAAATTACCGCCTTTTTAAAGCTGTGAAAATAATTCTACCGATCTACCCAATTGGCAATTTTCTAAAAATATATTATGCAATAAATTATATACCAAAACAAATGGCAACTATAATGCAATAAAAAGATATATAAACGACTGTTATAACATGAAAACTATAAAAGTTATTTGCAACCATATCGGAGCCTTGAATTACCGCATTTTTAAACCTGTACCAATAATATACCGATCTATCCAACTTTTGTAAAAATTCACTATGCCACAAATTATACACCAAAATAAAGTGCAACTGTAATGCTTTAAAATTATGCATAAATGACTGTCATAGCATGAAAACTGTCAAAGTTATTCACAACCATATCGGAACCTCAAATTACCGCCTTTTTAAACCTGGGAAAATAATTCTACCGATCTATCCAATTGGCCATTTTCTTAAAATACATTATGCAATAAATTATATACCAAAACAAATGGCAATTTTAATGCTTTAAAATGGTGCATAAACGACTGTCCTAGCACGAAAACTGCCAAAGTTAATTGCAACCATATCGGAACCTCAGATTACTGCGTTTATTAAACATAGAACAATAATTCTACCGATCCTATCAAATTGACCAATTTGTAAAAACACACATTATGCTACAAATTATATACCATATTAAAGTGCAATCATAATGCTTTAAAATGATGCATAAATGACTGTCATAGCATGAAAACTGTCAATGTTATTTGCAACCATATCGGAACCTCAAATTACCGCGTTTTTAAAGCTGTGAAAATAATTCTACCGATCTATCCAATTGGCAATTTTCTAAAAATATATTATGCAATAAATTATATACCAAAACAAATGGCAACTATAATGCAATAAAAAGATATATAAACGACTGTTATAACATGAAAACTATAAAAGTTATTTGCAACCATATCGGAGCCTTGAATTACCGCATTTTTAAACCTGTACCAATAAATATACCGATCTATCCAACTTTTGTAAAAATTCATTATGCCACAAATTATACACCAAAATAAAGTGCAATTGTAATGCTTTAAAATGATGCATAAACTATTGCCCTAGCATGAAAACTGTCAAAGTTATTTGCAACCATATCGGAACCTCAAATTACCGCCTTTTTAAACCTGGGAAAATAATTCTACCGATCTATCCAATTGGCCATTTTCTAAAAAAACATTATGCAATAAATTATATACCAAAACAAATGGCAATTTTAATGCTTTAAAATGGTGCATAAACGACTGTCCTAGCACGAAAACTGCCAAAGTTAATTGCAACCATATCGGAACCTCAGATTACTGCGTTTATTAAACATAGAACAATAATTCTACCGATCTATCAAATTGACCAAATTGTAAAAATTCACATTATGCTACAAATGATATACCATATTAAAGTGCAATCATAATGCTTTAAAATGATGCATAAATGACTGTCATAGCGTGAAAACTGTCAATGTTATTTGCAGCCATATCGGAACCTCAAACTACCGCGTTTTTAAAGCTGTGAAAATAATTCTACCGATCTATCCAATTGGCCATTTTCCAAAAATATATTATGGAATAAATTATATACCAAAGCAAATGGCAACTATAATGCAATAAAAAGATATATAAACGACTGTTATAACATGAAAACTATAAAAGCTATTTGCAACCATATCGGAGCCTTAAATTACCGCATTTTTAAACCTGTACCAATAAATATACCGATCTATCCAATTTTTGTAAAAATTCATTATGCCACAAATTATACACAAAAACAAAGTGCAACTGTAATGCTTTAAAATGATGCATAAATGACTGTCATAGCATGAAAACTGTCAAAGTTATTCACAACCATATCGGAACCTCAAATTACCGCGTTTTTAAACCTGGGAAAATAATTCTACCGATTTATCCAATTGGCCGTTTTCTAAAAATACATTATGCAATAAATTATATACCAAAACAAATGGCAATTTTAATGCTTTAAAATGGTGCATAAACGACTGTCCTAGCACGAAAACTGCCAAAGATAATTGCAGCCATATCGGATCCTCAGATTACTGCTTTTATTAAACATAGAACAATAATTCTACCGATCTATCAAATTCACCAATTAGTAAAAACACACATTATGCTACAAATTATATACCATATAAAAGTGCAATCCTAATGCTTTAAAATGATGCATAAATGACTGTCATAGCATGAAAACTGTCAATGTTATTTACAACCATATCGGAACCTCAAATTACCGCCTTTTTAAAGCTGTGAAAATAATTCTACCGATCTACCCAATTGGCAATTTTCTAAAAATATATTATGCAATAAATTATATACCAAAACAAATGGCAACTATAATGCAATAAAAAGATATATAAACGACTGTTATAACATGAAAACTATAAAAGTTATTTGCAACCATATCGGAGCCTTGAATTACCGCATTTTTAAACCTGTACCAATATACCGATCTATCCAACTTTTGTAAAAATTCACTATGCCACAAATTATACACCAAAATAAAGTGCAACTGTAATGCTTTAAAATTATGCATAAATGACTGTCATAGCATGAAAACTGTCAAAGTTATTCACAACCATATCGGAACCTCAAATTACCGCCTTTTTAAACCTGGGAAAATAATTCTAACGATCTATCCAATTGGCCATTTTCTTAAAATACATTATGCAATAAATTATATACCAAAACAAATGGCAATTTTAATGCTTTAAAATGGTGCATAAACGACTGTCCTAGCACGAAAACTGCCAAAGTTAATTGCAACCATATCGGAACCTCAGATTACTGCGTTTATTAAACATAGAACTATAATTCTACCGATCCATCAAATTGACCAATTTGTAAAAACACACATTATGCTACAAATTATATACCATATTAAAGTGCAATCATAATGCTTTAAAATGATGCATAAATGACTGTCATAGCATGAAAACTGTCAATGTTATTTGCAACCATATCGGAACCTCAAATTACCGCGTTTTTAAAGCTGTGAAAATAATTCTACCGATCTATCCAATTGGCAATTTTCTAAAAATATATTATGCAATAAATTATATACCAAAACAAATGGCAACTATAATGCAATAAAAAGATATATAAACGACTGTTATAACATGAAAACTATAAAAGTTATTTGCAACCATATCGGAGCCTTGAATTACCGCATTTTTAAACCTGTACCAATAAATATACCGATCTATCCAACTTTTGTAAAATTCATTATGCCACAAATTATACACCAAAATAAAGTGCAATTGTAATGCTTTAAAATGATGCATAAACTATTGCCCTAGCATGAAAACTGTCAAAGTTATTTGCAACCATATCGGAACCTCAAATTACCGCCTTTTTAAACCTGGGAAAATAATTCTACCGATCTATCCAATTGGCCATTTTCTAAAAAAACATTATGCAATAAATTATATACCAAAACAAATGGCAATTTTAATGCTTTAAAATGGTGCATAAACGACTGTCCTAGCACGAAAACTGCCAAAGTTAATTGCAACCATATCGGAACCTCAGATTACTGCGTTTATTAAACATAGAACAATAATTCTACCGATCTATCAAATTGACCAAATTGTAAAAATTCACATTATGCTACAAATGATATACCATATTAAAGTGCAATCATAATGCTTTAAAATGATGCATAAATGACTGTCATAGCGTGAAAACTGTCAATGTTATTTGCAGCCATATCGGAACCTCAAACTACCGCGTTTTTAAAGCTGTGAAAATAATTCTACCGATCTATCCAATTGGCCATTTTCCAAAAATATATTATGGAATAAATTATATACCAAAGCAAATGGCAACTATAATGCAATAAAAAGATATATAAACGACTGTTATAACATGAAAACTATAAAAGCTATTTGCAACCATATCGGAGCCTTAAATTACCGCATTTTTGAACCTGTACCAATAAATATACCGATCTATCCAATTTTTGTAAAAATTCATTATGCCACAAACTATACACCAAAATAAAGTGCAACTGTAATGCTTTAAAATGATGCGTAAACTAATGCCCTAGCATGAAAACTGTCAAAGTTATTTGCAACCATATCGGAACCTCAAATTACAGCGTTTTTAAACATAGAACAATAATTCTACCGATCCATCAAATTGACCATTTTTAGACGAACACATTATGCCACAAATGATATACCAAATTAAAGTGCAATCATAATGCTCTAAACTGATGCATAAATGACTGTCATAGCATGAAAACTGTCAAAGTAATTCACAACCATATCGGAACCTCAAATTACCGCCTTTTGAAACCTGGGAAAATAATTCTATCGATCTATCCAATTGGCCATCTTCTAAAAATACATTATGCAATAAATTATATACCAAAACAAATGGCAACTAAAATGCAATAAAAAGATGTATAAACGACTGTTATAACATGAAAACTATAAAAGTTATTTGCAACCATATCGGGGCCTTAAATTACCGCATTTTTAAACCTGTACCAATAAATATACCGATCTATCCAATTTTTGTAAAAATTCATTATGCCACAAATTATACACAAAAACAAAGTGCAACTGTAATGCTTTAAAATGATGCATAAATGACTGTCATAGCATGAAAACTGTCAAAGTTATTCACAACCATATCGGAACCTCAAATTACCGCGTTTTTAAACATAGAACAATAATTCTACCGATCCTTCAAATTGACTACTTTTTAGACGAACCCATTGTGCCACAAATGATATACCAAATTAAAGTGCAATCATAATGCTTTAAAATGATGCATAAATGACTGTCATAGCATGAAAACTGTCAAAGTTATTCACAACCATATCGGAACCTCAAATTACCGCCTTTTTAAACCTGGGAAAATAATTCTACCGATCTATCCAATTGGCCATTTTCCAAAAATATATTATGGAATAAATTATATACCAAAGCAAATGGCAACTATAATGCAATAAAAAGATATATAAACGACTGTTATAACATAAAAACTATAAAAGTTATTTGCAACCCTATCGGAGCCTTAAATTACCGCATTTTTGAACCTGTGCCAATAAATATACCGATCTATCCAATTTTTGTAAAAATTCATTATGCCACATGTTATACACCAAAATAAAGTGCAACTGTAATGCTTTAAAATGATGCGTAAACTAATGCCCTAGCATGAAAACTGTCAAAGTTATTTGCAACCATATCGGAACCTCAAATTACCGCGTTTTTAAACATAGGTCAATAATTCTACCGATCCATCAAATTGACCATTTTTTAGACGAACACATTATGCTACAAATGATATACCAAATTAAAGTGCAATCATAATGCTCTAAACTGATGCATAAATGACTGTCATAGCATGAAAACTGTCAAAGTAATTCACAACCATATTGGAACCTCAAATTACCGCCTTTTTAAACCTGGGAAAATAATTCTACCGATCTATCCAATTGGCCATCTTCTAAAAATACATTATGCAATAAATTATATACCAAAACAAATGGCAACTAAAATGCAATAAAAAGATGTATAAACGACTGTTATAACATGAAAACTATAAAAGTTATTCACAACCATATCGGAACCTCAAATTACCGCGTTTTTAAACCTGGGAAAATAATTCTACGGATTTATCCAATTGGCCGTTTTCTAAAAATACATTATGCAATAAATTATATACCAAAACAAATGGCAATTTTAATGCTTTAAAATGGTGCATAAACGACTGTCCTAGCACGAAAACTGTCAAAGTTAATTGCAGCCATATCGGAACCTCAGATTACCGCGTTTATTAAACATAGAACAATAATTCTACCGATCTATCAAATTCACCAATTAGTAAATCACACATTATGCTACAAATTATATACCATATTAAAGTGCAATCATAATGCTATAAAATGAAGCATAAATAACTGTCATAGCATGAAAACTGTCAATGTTATTTGCAACCATATCGGAACCTCAAATTACCGCCTTTTTAAAGCTGTGAAAATAATTCTACCCATCTATCCAATTGGCAATTTTCTAAAAATATATTATGCAATAAATTATATACCAAAACAAATGGCAACTATAATGCAATAAAAAGATATATAAACGACTGTTATGACATGAAAATTATAAAAGTTATTTGCAACCATATCGGAGCCTAAAATTACCGCATTTTTAAACCTGTACCAATAAATATACTGATCTATCCAACTTTTGTAAAAATTCATTATGCCACAAATTATACACCAAAATAAAGTGCAACTGTAATGCTTTAAAATGATGTATAAACGACTGTCCTAGCACGAAAACTGCCAAAGTTAATTACAACCATATCGGAACCTCAGATTACTGCTTTTATTAAACATAGAACAATAATTCTACCGATCTATCAAATTGACCAATTTGTAAAAACACACATTATGCTACAAATTATATACCATATTAAAGTGCAATCATAATGCTTTAAAATGATGCATAAATGACTGTCATAGCGTGAAAACTGTCAATGTTATTTGCAGCCATATCGGAACCTCAAACTACCGCGTTTTTAAAGCTGTGAAAATAATTCTACCGATCTATCCAATTGGCCATTTTCCAAAAATATATTATGGAATAAATTATATACCAAAGCAAATGGCAACTATAATGCAATAAAAAGATATATAAACGACTTTTATAACATGAAAACTATAAAAGTTATTTGCAACCATATCGGAGCCTTAAATTACCGCATTTTTGAACCTGTACCAATAAATATACCGATCTATCCAATTTTTGTAAAAATTCATTATGCCACAAATTATACACCAAAATAAAGTGCAACTGTAATGCTTTAAAATGATGCGTAAACTAATGCCCTAGCATGAAAACTGTCAAAGTTATTTGCAACCATATCGGAACCTCAAATTACCGCGTTTTTAAACATAGAACAATAATTCTACCGATCCATCAAATTGACCATTTTTTAGACGAACACATTATGCCACAAATGATATACCAAATTAAAGTGCAATCATAATGCTCTAAACTGATGCATAAATGACTGTCATAGCATGAAAACTGTCAAAGTTATTCCAACCATATCGGAACCTCAAATTACCGCCTTTTTAAACCTGGGAAAATAATTCTACCGATCTATCCAATTGGCCATTTTCTTAAAATACATTATGCAATAAATTATATACCAAAACAAATGGCAATTTTAATGCTTTAAAATGGTGCATAAACGACAGTCCTAGCACGAAAACTGCCAAAGTTAATTGCAACCATATTGGAACCTCAGATTACTGCTTTTATTAAACATAGAACAATAATTCTACCGATCTATCAAATTGACCAATTTGTAAAAACACACATTATGCTACAAATTATATACCATATTAAACTGCAATCATAATGCTTTAAAATGATGCATAAATGACTGTCATAGCATGAAAACTGTCAATGTTATTTGCAACCATATCGGAACCTCAAATTACCGCCTTTTTAAACCTCGGAAAATAATTCTATCGATCTATCCAATTGGCCATCTTCTAAAAATACATTATGCAATAAATTATATACCAAAACAAATGGCAACTAAAATGCAATAAAAAGATGTATAAACGACTGTTATGACATGAAAACTATAAAAGTTATTTGCAACCATATCGGGGCCTTAAATTACCGCATTTTTAAACCTGTACCAATAAATATACCGATCTATCCAATTTTTGTAAAAATTTATTATGCCACAAATTATACACAAAAACAAAGTGCAACTGTAATGCTTTAAAATGATGCATAAATGACTGTCATAGCATAAAAACTGTCAAAGTTATTCACAACCATATCGGAACCTCAAATTACCGCGTTTTTAAACCTGGGAAAATAATTCTACCGATTTATCCAATTGGCCGTTTTCTAAAGATACATTATGCAATAAATTATATACCAAAACAAATGGCAATTTTAATGCTTTAAAATGGTGCATAAACGACTGTCCTAGCACGAAAACTGCCAAAGTTAATTGCAACCATATCGGAACAATACTTCTACCGATCTATCAAATTGACCAATTTGTAAAAACACACATTTTGCTACAAATTATATACCATATTAAAGTGCAATCATAATGCTTTAAAATGATGCATAAATGACTGTCACAACATGAAAACTGTCAATGTTATTTGCAACCATATCGGAACCTCAAATTACCGCCTATCCAGTTGGCAGTTTTCTAAAAATATATTATGCAATAAATTATATACCAAAACAAATGGCAACTATAATGCAATAAAAAGATATATAAACGACTGTTATAACATGAAAACTATAAAAGTTATTTGCAACCATATCGGAGCCTTGAATTACCGCATTTTTAAACCTGTACCAATAAATATACCGATCTATCCAACTTTTGTAAAAATTCATTATGCCACAAATTATACACCAAAATAAAGTGCAACTGTAATGCTTTAAAATGATGCATAAACTATTGCCCTAGCATGAAAACTGTCAAAGTTATTTGCAACCATATCGGAACCTCAAATTACCGCGTTTTTAAACATAGAACAATAATTCTACCGATCCTTCAAATTGACCATTTTTTAGACGAACACATTTTGCCACAAATGATATACCAAATTAAAGTGCAATCATAATGCTTTAAAATGATGCATAAATGACTGTCATAGCATGAAAACTGTCAAAGTTATTCATAACCATATCGGAACCTCAAATTACCGCCTTTTTAAACCTGGGAAAATAATTCTACCGATCTATCCAATTAGCCATTTTCTAAAAATACATTATGCAATAAATTATATACCAAAACAAATGGCAATTTTAATGCTTTAAAATGGTGCATAAACGACTGTCCCAGCACGAAAACTGCCAAAGTTAATTGCAACCATATCGGAACCTCAGATTACTGCGTTTATTAAACATAGAACAATAATTCTACCGATCTATCAAATTGACAAATTTGTAAAAATACACATTATGCTACAAATGATATACCATATTAAAGTGCAATCATAATGCTCTAAACTGATGCATAAATGACTGTCATAGCATGAAAACTGTCAAAGTAATTCACAACCATAGTGCTTTAAAATGATGCATAAATGACTGTCATAGCGTGAAAACTGTCAATGCTATTTGCAGCCATATCGGAACCTCAAACTACCGCGTTTTTAAAGCTGTGAAAATAATTCTACCGATCTATCCAATTGACCATTTTACAAAAATATATTATGGAATAAATTATATACCAAAGAAAATGGCAACTATAATGCAATAAAAAGATGTATAAACGACTGTTATAACATGAAAACTATAAAAGTTATTTGCAACCATATCGGAGCCTTTTTAAACCTGGGAAAATAATTCTACCGATCTATCCAATTGGCCATTTTCTTAAAATACATTATGCAATAAATTATATACCAGAACAAATGGCAATTTTAATGCTTTAAAATGGTGCATAAACGACTGTCCTAGCACGAAAACTGCCAAAGTTAATTGCAACCATATCGGAACCTCAGATTACTGGTTTTATTAAACATAGAACAATAATTCTACCGATCTATCAAATTGACCAATTTGTAAAAACACACATTATGCTACAAATTATATACCATATTAAAGTGCAATCATAATGCTTTAAAATGATGCATAAATGACTGTCATAGCATGAAAACTGTCAATGTTATTTGCAACCATATCGGAACCTCAAATTACCGCCTTTTTAAAGCTGTGAAAATAATTCTACCGATCTATCCAATTGGCAATTTTCTAAAAATATATTATGCAATAAATTATATACCAAAACAAATGGCAACTATAATGCAATAAAAAGATATATAAACGACTGTTATAACATGAAAACTATAAAAGTTATTTGCAACCATATCGGAGCCTTGAATTACCGCTTTTTTAAACCTGTACCAATAAATATACCGATCTATCCAACTTTTGTAAAAATTCATTATGCCACAAATTATACACCAAAATAAAGTGCAACTGTAATGCTTTAAAATGATGCATAAACTATTGCCCTAGCATGAAAATTGTCAAAGTTATTTGCAACCATATCGGAACCTCAAATTACCGCGTTTTTAAACATAGAACAATAATTCTACCGATCCTTCAAATTGACCATTTTTTAGAAAAACACATTGTGCCACAAATGATATACCAAATTAAAGTACAATCATAATGCTTTAAAATGATGCATAAATGACTGTCATAGCATGAAAACTGTCAAAGTTATTCACAACCATATCGGAACCTCAAATTACCGCCTTTTTAAACCTGGGAAAATAATTCTACCGATCTATCCAATTGGCCATTTTCTTAAAATACATTATGCAATAAATTATATACCAAAACAAATGGCAATTTTAATGCTTTAAAATGGTGCATAAACGACTGTCCTAGCACGAAAACTGCCAAAGTTAATTGCAACCATATCGGAACCTCAGATTACTGCTTTTATTAAACATAGAACAATGATTCTACCGATCTATCAAATTGACCAATTGGTAAAAACACACATTATGCTACAAATTATATACCATATTAAAGTGCAATCATAATGCTTTAAAATGATGCATAAATGACTGTCATAGCATGAAAACTGTCAATGTTATTTGCAACCATATCGGAACCTCAAATTACCACCTTTTTAAAGCTGTGAAAATAATTCTACCGATCTATCCAATTGGCAATTTTGTAAAAATATATTATGCAATAAATTATATACCAAAACAAATGGCAACTATAATGCAATAAAAAGATATATAAACGACTGTTATAACATGAAAACTATAAAAGTTATTTGCAACCATATCGGAGCCTTGAATTACCGCATTTTTAAACCTGTACCAATAAATATACCGATCTATCCAACTTTTGTAAAAACTCATTATGCCACAAATTATACACCAAAATAAAGTGCAACTGTAATGCTTTAAAATGATGCATAAACTATTGCCCTAGCATGAAAACTGTCAAAGTTATTTGCAACCATATCGGAACCTCAAATTACCGCGTTTTTAAACATAGAACAATAATTCTACCGATCCTTCAAATTGACATTGTGCCACAAATGATATACCAAATTAAAGTGCAATCATAATGCTTTAAAATGATGCATAAATGACTGTCATAGCATGAAAACTGTCAAAGTTATTCACAACCACAAATGATATACCAAATTAAAGTGCAATCATAATGCTTTAAAATGATGCATAAATGACTGTCATAGCATGAAAACTGTCAAAGTTATTCATAACCATATCGGAACCTCAAATTACCGCCTTTTTAAACCTGGGAAAATAATTCTACCGATCTATCCAATTAGCCATTTTCTAAAAATACATTATGCAATAAATTATATACCAAAACAAATGGCAATTTTAATGCTTTAAAATGGTGCATAAACGACTGTCCCAGCACGAAAACTGCCAAAGTTAATTGCAACCATATCGGAACCTCAGATTACTGCGTTTATTAAACATAGAACAATAATTCTACCGATCTATCAAATTGACAAATTTGTAAAAATACACATTATGCTACAAATGATATACCATATTAAAGTGCAATCATAATGCTCTAAACTGATGCATAAATGACTGTCATAGCATGAAAACTGTCAAAGTAATTCACAACCATAGTGCTTTAAAATGATGCATAAATGACTGTCATAGCGTGAAAACTGTCAATGCTATTTGCAGCCATATCGGAACCTCAAACTACCGCGTTTTTAAAGCTGTGAAAATAATTCTACCGATCTATCCAATTGACCATTTTACAAAAATATATTATGGAATAAATTATATACCAAAGAAAATGGCAACTATAATGCAATAAAAAGATGTATAAACGACTGTTATAACATGAAAACTATAAAAGTTATTTGCAACCATATCGGAGCCTTTTTAAACCTGGGAAAATAATTCTACCGATCTATCCAATTGGCCATTTTCTTAAAATACATTATGCAATAAATTATATACCAGAACAAATGGCAATTTTAATGCTTTAAAATGGTGCATAAACGACTGTCCTAGCACGAAAACTGCCAAAGTTAATTGCAACCATATCGGAACCTCAGATTACTGGTTTTATTAAACATAGAACAATAATTCTACCGATCTATCAAATTGACCAATTTGTAAAAACACACATTATGCTACAAATTATATACCATATTAAAGTGCAATCATAATGCTTTAAAATGATGCATAAATGACTGTCATAGCATGAAAACTGTCAATGTTATTTGCAACCATATCGGAACCTCAAATTACCGCCTTTTAAAGCTGTGAAAATAATTCTACCGATCTATCCAATTGGCAATTTTCTAAAAATATATTATGCAATAAATTATATACCAAAACAAATGGCAACTATAATGCAATAAAAAGATATATAAACGACTGTTATAACATGAAAACTATAAAAGTTATTTGCAACCATATCGGAGCCTTGAATTACCGCTTTTTTAAACCTGTACCAATAAATATACCGATCTATCCAACTTTTGTAAAAATTCATTATGCCACAAATTATACACCAAAATAAAGTGCAACTGTAATGCTTTAAAATGATGCATAAACTATTGCCCTAGCATGAAAAATGTCAAAGTTATTTGCAACCATATCGGAACCTCAAATTACCGCGTTTTTAAACATAGAACAATAATTCTACCGATCCTTCAAATTGACCATTTTTTAGACAAACACATTGTGCCACAAATGATATACCAAATTAAAGTACAATCATAATACTTTAAATGATGCATAAATGACTGTCATAGCATGAAAACTGTCAAAGTTATTCACAACCATATCGGAACCTCAAATTACCGCCTTTTTAAACCTGGGAAAATAATTCTACCGATCTATCCAATTGGCCATTTTCTTAAAATACATTATGCAATAAATTATATACCAAAACAAATGGCAATTTTAATGCTTTAAAATGGTGCATAAATGACTGTCCTAGCACGAAAACTGCCAAAGTTAATTGCAACCATATCGGAACCTCAGATTACTGCTTTTATTAAACATAGAACAATGATTCTACCGATCTATCAAATTGACCAATTGGTAAAAACACACATTATGCTACAAATTATATACCATATTAAAGTGCAATCATAATGCTTTAAAATGATGCATAAATGACTGTCATAGCATGAAAACTGTCAATGTTATTTGCAACCATATCGGAACCTCAAATTACCACCTTTTTAAAGCTGTGAAAATAATTCTACCGATCTATCCAATTGGCAATTTGTAAAAATATATTATGCAATAAATTATATACCAAAACAAATGGCAACTATAATGCAATAAAAAGATATATAAACGACTGTTATAACATGAAAACTATAAAAGTTATTTGCAACCATATCGGAGCCTTGAATTACCGCATTTTTAAACCTGTACCAATAAATATACCGATCTATCCAACTTTTGTAAAAACTCATTATGCCACAAATTATACACCAAAATAAAGTGCAACTGTAATGCTTTAAAATGATGCATAAACTATTGCCCTAGCATGAAAACTGTCAAAGTTATTTGCAACCATATCGGAACCTCAAATTACCGCGTTTTAAACATAGAACAATAATTCTACCGATCCTTCAAATTGACATTGTGCCACAAATGATATACCAAATTAAAGTGCAATCATAATGCTTTAAAATGATGCATAAATGACTGTCATAGCATGAAAACTGTCAAAGTTATTCACAACCACAAATGATATACCAAATTAAAGTGCAATCATAATGCTTTAAAATGATGCATAAATGACTGTCATAGCATGAAAACTGTCAAAGTTATTCAAAACCATATCGGAACCTCAAATTACCGCCTTTTTAAACCTGGGAAAATAATTCTACCGATCTATCCAATTGGCCATTTTCTAAAAATACATTATGCAATAAATTATATACCAAAACAAATGGCAATTTTAATGCTTTAAAATGGTGCATAAACGACTGTCCCAGCACGAAAACTGCCAAAGTTAATTGCAACCATATCGGAACCTCAGATTACTGCGTTTATTAAACATAGAACAATAATTCTACCGATCTATCGAATTGACCAATTTGTAAAAATACACATTATGCTACAAATAATATACCATATTAAAGTGCAATCATAATGCTCTAAACTGATGCATAAATGACTGTCATAGCATGAAAACTGTCAAAGTAATTCACAACCATAGTGCTTTAAAATGGTGCATAAATGACTGTCATAGCGTGAAAACTGTCAATGTTATTTGCAGCCATATCGGAACTTCAAACTACCGCGTTTTTAAAGCTGTGAAAATAATTCTACCGATCTATCCAATTGACCATTTTCCAAAAATATATTATGGAATAAATTATATACCAAAGCAAATGGCAACTATAATGCAATAAAAAGATGTATAAACGACTGTTATAACATGAAAACTATAAAAGTTATTTGCAACCATATCGGGGCCTTAAATTACCGCATTTTTAAACCTGTACCAATAAATATACCGATCTATCCAATTTTTGTAAAAATTCATTATGCCACAAATTATACACAAAAACAAAGTGCAACTGTAATGCTTTAAAATGATGCATAAATGACTGTCATAGCATGAAAACTGTCAAAGTAATTCACAACCATATCGGAACCTCAAATTACCCGCCTTTTAAACCTGGAAATAATTCTACCGATCTATCCAATTGGCCATTTTCTTAAAATACATTATGCAATAAATTATATACCAGAACAATGGCAATTTTAATGCTTTCAAATGGTGCATAACGACTGTCCTAGCACGAAAACTGCCAAAGTTAATTGCAACCATATCGGAACCTCAGATTACTGCTTTTATTAAACATAGAAACAATAATTCTACCCGATCTATCAAATTGACCAATTTGTAAAAACACACATTATGCTACAAATTATATACCATATTAAATGCAATCATAATGCTTTAAAATGATGCATAAATGACTGTCATAGCATGAAAACTGTCAATGTTATTTGCAACCATATCGGAACCTCAAATACCGCCTTTTTAAAGCTGTGAAAATAATTCTACCGATCTATCCAATTGGCAATTTTCTAAAAATATATTATGCAATAAATTATATACCAAAACCAATGGCAACTATAATGCAATAAAAAGATATATAAACGACTGTTATAACATGAAAAACTACAAAAGTTATTTGCAACCATATCGGAGCCTTGAATTACCGCATTTTTAAACCTGTACCAATAAATATACCGATCTATCCAACTTTTGTAAAATTCATTATGCCACAAATTATACACCAAATAAAGTGCAACTGTAATGCTTTAAATGATGCATAAACTAGTGCTCTAGCATGAAAACTGTCAAAGTTATTTGCAACCATATCGGAACCCTAAAATTACCGCGTTTTTAAACATAGAACAATAATTCTACCGATCCTTCAAATTGACCATTTTTTAGACAAACACATTGTGCCACAAATGATATACCAAATTAAAGTGCAATCATAATGCTTTAAATGATGCATAAATGACTGTCATAGCATGAAAACTGTCAAAGTTATTCACAACCATATCGGAACCTCAAATTACCGCCTTTTTAAAACATGGGAAAAATAATTCTACCGATCTATCCAATTGGCCATTTTCTAAAAATATACATTATGCAATAAATTATATACCAAAACAAATGGCAATTTTAATGCTTTAAAATGGTGCATAAACGACTGTCCTAGCACGAAAACTGCCAAAGTTAATTGCAACCATATCGGAACCTCAGATTACTGCGTTTATTAACATAGAACAATAATTATACCGATCTATCAAATTGACCAATTTTAAAATACACATTATGCTACAAATGATATATACCCTATTAAAGTGCAAATCATAATGCTTTTAAAATGATGCATAAATGACTGTCATAGCGTGAAAACTGCAATGTTATTTGCAGCCATATCGGAACCTCAAATTACGCGTTTTAAAGCTGTGAAAATAATTCTACCGATCTATCCAATTGGCAATTTTCAAAAATATATTAGGGAATAGTTAATTACCAAAAGCAAATGGCAACTATAATGCAATAAAAAGATATAGAAACGCTGTTATAACATGAAAACTATAAAAGTATTTGCAACCATATCGGAGCCTTAAATTACCGCATTTTTGACCTGTACCAATAAATATACCGATCTATACAATTTTTGTAAAAATCATTATGCACAAATTATACACCAAAATAAAGTGCAAACTGTAATGCTTAAAATGATGCGTAAACTAATGCCCTAGCATGAAAACTGTCAAAGTTATTTGCAACCATATCGGAACCTCAAATTACCGCGTTTTTAAACATAGAACAATAATTCTACCGATCCATCAAATTGACCATTTTTTAGACGAACACATTATGCCACAAATGATATACCAAATTAAAGTGCAATCATAATGCTCTAAACTGATGCATAAATGACTGTCATAGCATGAAAACTGTCAAAGTAATTCACAACCATATCGGAACCTCAAATTACCGCCTTTTTAAACCTGGGAAAATAATTCTATCGATCTATCCAATTGGCCATCTTCTAAAAATACATTATGCAATAATTATATACCAAAACAAATGGCAACTAAAATGCAATAAAAAGATGTATAAACGACTGTTATAACATGAAAACTATAAAAGTTATTTGCAACCATATCGGGGCCTTAAATTACCGCATTTTTAAACCTGTACCAATAAAATACCGATCTATCCAATTTTTGTAAAAATTCATTATGCCACAAATTATACACAAAAACAAAGTGCAACTGTAATGCTTTAAAATGATGCATAAATGACTGTCATAGCATGAAAACTGTCAAAGTTATTCACAACCATATCGGAACCTCAAATTACCGCGTTTTTAAACCTGGGAAAATAATTCTACCGATTTATCCAATTGGCCGTTTTAAAAATACATTATGCAATAAATTATATACCAAACAAATGGCAATTTTAATGCTTTAAAATGGTGCATAAACGACTGTCCTAGCACGAAAACTGCCAAAGTTAATTGCAGCCATATCGGAACCTCAGATTACCGCTTTATTAAACATAGAACAATAATTCTACCGATCTATCAAATTCACCAATTAGTAAAAACACACATTATGCTACAAATTATATACCATATTAAAGTGCAATCATAATGCTTTAAAATGAAGCATAAATGACTGTCATAGCATGAAAACTGTCAATGTTATTTGCAACCATATCGGAACCTCAAATTACCGCTTTTTAAAGAAAATAATTCTACCGATCTATCCAATTGGCCATTTCTAAAAATATATGCAATAAATTATATACCAAAACAAATGGCAACTATAATGCAATAAAAGATATATAAACGACTGTTATAACATGAAAACAATAAAAGTTATTTGCAACCATATCGGGCCTTAAATTACCGCATTTTTAAACCTGTACCAATAAATATACCGATCTATCCAATTTTGTAAAAATTCATTATGCCACAAATTATACACAAAAATAAAGTGCAACTGTAATGCTTTAAAATGATGCATAAATGACTGTCATAGCATGAAAACTGTCAAAGTTATTGCAACCATATCGGAACCTCAAATTACCGCGTTTTTAAACTGGAAAATAATTCTACCGATCTATCCAATTGCCATTTTTAAAATACATTATGCAATAAATATATACCAAACAAAGGCAATTAATGCTTTAAAATGGTGCATAAATGACTGTCTAGCACGAAAACTGCCAAAGTTAATTGCAACCATATCGGAACCTCAATTACCGCTTTTATAAACATAACTAATCTATCAAATTGCCAATTTGTAAAAAAACATTATGCTACAAATTATATACCATAACAAAGTGCAATCATAATGCTTTAAAATGTGCATAAATGACTGTCATAGCATGAAAACTGTCAATGTTATTTGCAACCATATCGGAACCTCAAATTACCGCCTTTTTAAAGCTGTGAAAATAATTCTACCGATCTATCAATTGGCCAATTTTTAAAAATAATTATGCAATAAATTATAACCAAAACAAATGCAACTATAATGCAATAAAAGATATAAACGACTGTATAACATGAAAACTATAAAAGTTATTTGCAACCATATCGGAGCCTGAATTACCGCATTTTTAAACCTGTACCAATAATATACCGATCTATCCAACTTTTGTAAAAATTCATTATGCCACAAATTATACACCAAAATAAAGGCAACTGTAATGCTTTAAAATGATGCATAAACTATTGCCCTAGCATG
>NW_023997432.1:0-21931 GCF_015586225.1 Lucilia sericata | reverse complement strand
CATAAAATCAGACATTTAGGATCCTGATGGAAAGAAATCTTTAGGCACTTTTGTTCTTCAATGAAAATCTAAAGAGGTAAATAAAGAATACTGATTAAATGAAACCTTATAATAGGGGAGTTTCTGATCATCATTCAATTGGTTCGTTTTTTATTTTCTGAATTATTAAATATAGGAATATAAAATCATGCATATATGATCCTGATGAAATGATATAATATAATTAATGTTTGAATGAAAATCTATAAAAGTAGGCCTTTTGCGACTTATATCCTCTATTGGAGGATGATAGAAAAATCGATTTTTTAAAGGTAATTTATTAATTGAATTAAAAATATTTAAATTGATACGTAATACATAAAAAGACTTATTTATAAAAAAAAATAAAGGTGCAACAAGTTGATATTTTACGTTTTCATTTCACATAAGTCCAAATTTGTCCAAATTCGTATTTAAAATGATGTCCTTTACAGCAGTAAATACCATTTCAATATTCTGGGTATCTGTGGCACAGGTATAACGATGATACATATTGGGTCGTGCCTGTAAAAACATGTCCAATATAAATTTACTAGCCGCTTCGTAATCGCAACGAGGTCCCTTAAATTCTGGAAAGAACTCATCTAAATGTGAGTACATAATTTTCTCAGCAAATAAATCAATTTTATTTAAAAACAATATAATAGAAATGCCTTGGAAAAAGTTCGAAACGGATTCGAAAACTTGAACGACTCCTTAAGACGATTGCGATGTTCATCTTCCTTGAGAACTTGATCATATTCCGAAATGGCCACTAAAAATAATATGGCCTTAACGTTATCAAAACAATGCATCCATTTTCTACGTTCCGATCGTTGGCCACCCACATCTGTTATACGAACTTAACATTTTTCACTTGAAAATTATAATCAATTAGGCCAGTGGTTGCCTGACGAACTCTTAAAATATCCTGATTCGTTGGCACATAATCTGGCAGAGCAATGCGATCGATATCGTCCAAATAGTAATTTAGTCGAATCGTTTAATTGGTATTCATTGCGTCGCAAATAGCATTTCTGTATGCCCTTGTCGTTCCATAGTTGTTTGATGGCCGACAAATAGGGTTCTTTCAAGTCAGTATCGCAATTGAAACTTACTTTATTTATGAGCAATGCATTTCAGTGGCATGTTCACTTTTCTCATAATCAATTTTTAATAATTCCATGGCTGCAATCATATTTTTCATGGAACTAAAAATATTTTCATATATCAATTTAATATGATGCAATCTCTCCTCATCGCTGAAGCCATTGTCGTATAGAATACGCATTTGCCGTATAAAAAGTCGATTTGCCTGACTCCCCTGTTCCTAGCAGTAAGAGTTTAATATCTTTTTTATATTGTTTAGTAAGTTCCTTTAGAACTCTTTCTATTTCTTTTTGTTCCAATTGTTCTTCATTTATTAAACAATTCATTTTAAAGTTGTTTATGGATTTTATAATAAAAAATATGTTGTTTTTGATCTGTTTTAAACAGAACTATATAGAACGTCTTATAAAGAATACTGATTCATGATAAATTTGTTCTTATCCATATACTAGTTTTTAAAACAATTGTTTTATTTTATAGAAAGTATAAATTTATATTTTATCTTCAGATGAATCAGTTAAATTATTGAGGTTTAATATATACATATGTATATATACGGGCACACATTTGACACAAGAATGTCGTTTGTCAATATTTGAGATTTTTAAATTTCGATACAAATACGTTTTTCCATACAACGTATTTGTATGGAATGGACACCATAAGGTCCATTGTGATAAGTGTACTTTTTTCAAGGAATAAACTACTCTGCATCCGTATACATGAAGGATACTTATATTAGAATAATATATGAAAGAACTAATCATTCGCGAATATACGTTTATTTAAAAAGTTTATTTTGTCGTTTGGAAGTCCTTTCCGCAGGCTTCAAAATATTGGTTTAACCTCAGTTTAATTTTGTTCCTTCTTTTGGATCTATAAACATGAAGTTGAAAATAACCAAATTTAAAAAAAACGTGTAAGAGCTTACACGATTTACACATTTATTAAAGTTTGTTATCGTATAAAATGTACATTAGGGTGATTTTCGGAATAAGATCTTTGATAGGGGTTTGGGTCATGAACCGATCTAAAAAAATTTTAAAAAGGAGATTAATGTTTTTTTTTTTTAATCTTTTTGTTGATTTGTACCATGTTATTGAAATGTTTTAAAAGATTTATTGAGAATAGATGAGTTAATTATCAACAAAATGTTGAAGAGAATTTTTGAATCCTCTATACATATATAGTTTTTGAAGCAAGTTATGAGTGCTTAAGTAATTTTTTTGAAGCGGACCTTATTTGGAGTCTTGGATCATATATGGCCAGATTCATATGAAATTTTAGTTTATATAAAACTTGTTTAGGACGATTTCTGTGGCTATACTGGTATTATGAGGTAGTTATGTAATTTTCTGAAGGGAAGAGAATTTTTGAATCCTCTATATATAATTTTTGAAGCAAGTTATGAGTGCTTAAGTAATTTTCTGAAGCGGACCTTGTTTGGAGTCTTGGATCAAATATGGACAGATTCATATGAAAATTTAGTTCATTGTTTAGGACGATTTCTGTTGCTTTACTGGTATTATGAGGTAGTTATATAATTTTCTGAAGGAAATCTCATATTTAAGGTTAGGGTCAGGTCCATAAAGGGAATTTACGTTCTTTCAAAATATTTTTGTTTCGAATTTCAATGCAATAATGCTATTTTAAACTAGTTGTAAGCATTAAAGTCAGTTGTTAGCATTAAAGTAATTTTCCTTATGAGCGGGTTCGTATAAGGTTAAATAGGAAGATTTTCATAACTATACTGGTATTACGGTAGCTATCAGCGTAAAAGTAATTTTTTGAGGAGGTTCTTATATGAGGATCAAATATGAAAACTTGTTACATTTACGACCAAATTAACATTTCTATGACGATTTAAACCATATTCCATAGAATATTTCTAGGTCCATCCTCTGGACCTTCTCAAGGACCCAGAGTATATATAATTTATAGGGTCTACGAGCGATATTTCTAAATGTCATTTGCCTATTTTGAGTTTTTAAGCCACGATTATGAATAATTTAAATAATCCTGACTCGGGCCAGTATGCCTGGTCGTGGTAATTTTTTTAATTTGATCCTTAATTGAAATACCCTCTATATATCAAATTACTTATTAAAAAAATTAATAAATTTTCAAATTAAACTTAAAGAAAAGTTTAATTTTCATGAATATTAAAATATTTTGAAATATAAGCTTTTTAAATATATATTCCTAAAATTCGAACTTAATTAAGGTATTTTTAAAAGTTTAAGGTCTAGTTATAAACTTTTTTTTTTTAATTTAAATAATTTGTGTAATATTTAAGTTTATTTAGTTTTTATAAATTTAATGTAAACATAATTTACATAAATATAATAGATTCTCCTTAGGTCTTATTCTTTTGATGTAGCATTCTTATTGGTTTATATAAAAAAAATTGTTTGTATCTTTGCGGTTGACAATAAAAATTTTAATAGAATTCATAGTAATAAGTAATTTTTATTACATACATATAAATATAATAATAAGACTAATATTCTATAATATTAAATATAAATATTATACATGGAATAATCCCTTAATACTACTAACATTAATCAGGCAGTTTGAAAAATTACAATTGATCAAAAAAATGGCTTTAAAACTAGGTTAAAATTATATAAATTAGCATTTAAAATCGTATCTCGAACAGCTCTATAAACAAAAAAGAATCCCTTGGTTATGTTCATCGGTACAATTTAAATAATAAGAGTAGACCCTTCGCTTTGTAGGTATGGTTCTCAAAAAAATGTTGGCAATAAAAGAACGAGCTTCTTGCGGATCATACGGTGATCCGGAGTATTCAGGAAAATAATCGGCCAAATGTGAGTAGGTGATCTTTTCCTCAAATATATCCAATTTATTAAAAACTATAATAAGTGCTGTGTCTTGGAAATATTGAAAAGACATAATTGAGTTCAAAAGTTCAATAGATTCTTTAAGACTATTGCCATGTTTCGAGTCCAAGGAGAATTGATCGTATTCGGAAATGGCCACCATATATATGATGGCGGTAACATTATCGAAACAATGTATCCATTTCTTACGTTCTGTACTTTGATAGCCCACATCGGCTATAAGGAATTCAACATTTTTATATTTAAACACATGTTCTTGAAAGCCTTTTGATGGTATACGTGCTCGTAAAATATCCTGGATGCTGGGTGTATAATGTGGATTGGCAATACGATCTAGATGACTGAAAAAATATTTCGTTGAGTCTAGTAGACCATACTGATGACCACGCATAAAACATTCCTGTATGCCAGCATCTGCCCAAAGTTCCTTTAAAAGCCGTCAATAAGACATTAGTAAATGTTATCGTATTGTTCAATTGTACCATTTGTATAATATACGAATTTTTACTGCATTCACTTTAGTCTTATAGGGTATCTGAAAAACTTTCATTGCTTCGATCATGGTTTGCATTGCGTAGAATATATTTTGAATTATAATGCCCACATATTTCGTGGAATCGTATGGCATATGAGTCTCGTAGCGCATTTGACGTATAAATGTAGATTTACCAGATCCCTTCGTGCCCAATAACAGCAATTTATTTGTTTATTATATTTACGTTTGTGAATTTGCAGATTTCTTTCCAATCTTTTATTTTGAAGATTTGAGCTCGTATCTCTTCAGAACATAAACAATTCATGTCGATAATAGTATTTATGTACAATTCTTATTAATATTATTCTTTTCGGACGTCTATAACAACCGTTGTTACGAGACACTCTGTCGTTACTAAGTTGTGAGATAAAATGCAATTAATGGTTTATAGCTTCTATTCTTGAGTATTTTAATGTCATTTTATTTACATTCATTTAAATTTATATGTTCATTTTAAAATTGATCATTTGCGATATACCGTCATAACTCATTTTTATACATTTTAATTTTCTTTCATACATACATATATATTGTACTTCTTAGGGTGTCTTTGACAATAGACATAGGATTTCTATTGCCGACATGTAATTTCTTTAGATTCTAATAAAAATTTAATATATTTTACTGCAAGAATAATAATTTATTATAAGAAAAATACTCTGTTAAAGAAAAACGCAATATTTGAGTTATCACATTCTTTCTTTAAACATGATATTAATATAAACTCGTATGTATTCATTTCTATATTTTTTATAGAAGGTGAGCAATTTACCCAGTAAAAATGTACAGTATTTTGGATTTTCTAATACCCACATAGTTTTATTTTAGTAAGAAATATGCAACATCAGTAAGATTTTTTTAGAAAATATGTTATTGCAGGAATAAGGTAAATGAATTTCTGTTGAAAAAGTGTTGTCCTGAATAAAACTATAAAAAACACACACACCTATATTTGAATTTTATGATTTCAAGAAAAGCGTTTTGAAATTTAAAATTTTTTTAATGTAATGCTTGTTTAACTATCGATTGACCTGAAAATGTTTTCATGGCTTTAAGAGTAAAATTAAAATCCCTCCTATTCTGCAATTTCATTTTATACAAATATTGCTTTGCCGTTGAAAATGTCATTATGGTCCATATATCTCCGGAATATTGCTTAAATACCTATAAATATGTTAATTATATAGTAATCGTGATAAAATGTTCCAGGAGTAAGTTTAATGCACCCTAAAATAATACTGTTAGGTATGAGGAACATCGGTCTATATTTGAACCTAGCCCCCATATAAGATGGTTTTAACGCACAGAACTTTGTGGTATTTAGATAAAATTGTAGAAAACTGATTTTTAAGAATTTAAAGACATTTTTAAATACTGTAGACATAATTGACCAAGGCGCCATAAAAGGGGTCTATCCCGCAATCACTTTGATAATAATGTATATAGAAATCGTAGTACATGTTAATAGAGGGATTTTTTACCATTCATTCAATAAATAATATGAATGTCCTTATTTTTTCTAAGAAGTAAATAATGAAAAGATATACTGCTATATTTTGCGCACAGTGGAACAGAGTAATAACAATACGTCCTCTGCAGTATTTAAAAAGCATAAAAATATTCAGTAGTTAGTTAGTAGTTAGTTAGTTAGTTAGTTAGTTAGTTAGTTAGTTAGTTAGTTAGTTAGTTAGTTTAGTTAGTTAGTTATTAGTTAGTTTAGTTGTTAGTTACTTAGTTAGTAGTTTAGTTAGTTTCCTTCGTTTCGTTAGTTCGTTAGTTTCGTTAGGTAGTTAGGTTAGTTTAGTTCGTTTTTAGTTCGTTAGTTAGTTAGTTAGTTAGTTCGTTCGTTAGTTCGTTCGTTAGTTAGTTCGTTCGTTCGTTAGTTCGTTCGTTCGTTTTAGTTCGTTAGTTCGTTCGTTCGTTTTAGTTAGTTCGTTCGTTAGTTTCGTTCGTTCGTTTCGTTCGTTCGTTCGTTCGTTAGTTCGTTAGTTCGTTCGTTCGTTCGTTGTTCGTTCGTTCGTTTCGTTCGTTCGTTCGTTCGTTAGTTCGTTCGTTCGTTCTTGTTCTTTTTCGTTCGTTCGTTCGTTCGTTAGGTCGTTCGTTGGTTGGTTCGGTTCGTTCGTTAGTTCGTTCGTTCGTTCGTTCGTTCGTTGTTCGTTCGTTCGTTCGTTCGTTCGTTCGTTCGTTCGTTCGTTCGTTCGTTCGTTCGTTCGTTCGTTCGTTTTCGTTCGTTCGTTCGTTCGTTGTTCGTTCGTCGTTCGTTCGGTTCGTTCGTTCGTTCGTTCGTTCGTTCGTTCGTTTCGTTCGTTCGTTCGTTCGTTCGTTCGTTCGTTCTCGTTCGTTCGTTCGTTCGTTCGTTCGTTCGTTCGTTCGTTTTCGTTCGTTCGTTCGTTCGTTCTTGTTCGTTCGTTCGTTCGTTCGTTCGTTCGTTCGTTCGTTCGTTCGTTCGTCGTTCGTTCGTTTGTTCGTTCGTTCGTTCGTTCGTTGTTCGTTCGTTTTTCGTTCTTTTCGTTCGTTCGTTCGTTCTTCGTTCGTTCGTTCGTTCGTTCGCTCGTTCGTTCGTTCGTTCGTTCGTTCGTTCGTTCTTTCGTTCGTTCGTTCGTTCGTTTCGTTCGTTCGTTCGTTCGTTCGTTCGTCTTCGTTCGTTCGTTCGTTCGTTCGTTCGTTCGTTCGTTCGTTCGTTCGTTCGTTCGTTCGTTCGTTCGTTCGTTCGTTTCGTTCGTTCGTTCGTTCGTTCGTTCGTTCGTTCGTTCGTTCGTTCGTTCGTTCGTTCGTTCGTTCGTTCGTTTCGTTCGTTCGTTCGTTCGTTCGTTCGTTTCGTTCGTTCGTTCGTTTTCGTTCGTTCGTTCGTTCGTTTCTCGTTCGTTCGTTCGTGTTCGTTCGTTCGTTCGTTCGTTCGTTCGTTTCGTTCGTTCTCGTTCGTTCGTTCGTTCGTTCGTTCGTTCGTTCGTTGTTCTGTTCTCGCTGGGTTCCGTTCGTTATATACCGGTCTTCGTCGGTCGGCTGTTTCCTTATAAATTATATTAAAATCACTTCGTCAAAATTATTTATCTATGTGGTTGAAACACTATTCATATCATTCTTTTAAAGTTTTATTATAAAATCATATATTTTATTGGTATATACACAAATGGAGAATAGATATATAAGAATACATTGTTAAGAAAATAATTCAATACATCTTTGAAAAAAGTTAAATTTTCTTACAATTTTATTTCACTTACACAGTGCGACACAATTACGAAAAAATAGTATACTCTCCACAGTTTATAGGCCTAGTTCACAACACTATCCTCCATTTTCATCACCTCCAGTTATCGTTTAACCAGTAGTTATTCTTCCAGTTTAGACAATTTTGGTATGAGAACTGTCAACATATGTGTCTTAAAGTTAAAAAATAACTAGACATTGTAAAAATGGGGAGGTTTTTTCAAGAAATGTATTTTTAATTGTTGTCGAACGTAAAAATTTTTATACAGAAATACAATCCCCACGCTTTAAAAAGTGTAAATTCCAAATATCGTGGGTCACGTGGAGAGTATTCACTTTTTGTGATTTTGTCACACAGTTTAAATTAAAACAAAATGTATGTGATTAATGTTTATACCCGTTCATTAAATAATACATTACTAAATATCACAATAAAAATTTGAATATTTGTTTTACAATAAATTGATAAAATATGTATGTAGGTATGTAGTATATATTTTCAAAGTATTTAAACACACAAGCTTGCAATTAAATTCGTGAACCCTTTAAGAATTAAGACGTTTTTATAAGCTTTTGTGTTAATTTAGACATTAATATTTTAGACATACATACAATACACTACTGCTTAACGATTTAGTTTGATGAATTGGTCAACAATTTTTAAATATTCATTGGTTTAACAATTTTTGAAATCTTTACAATTTATTGCTCCAGGCATAGACTTGGGGTACAGCTGATGGATAGGACAAATCATACATTTGAGATTTTATGAAGTCATGTTTGTCGTGGGGTTCAGGACGAACAGTTGCCAAACCTGAAAAAATAAAATATTGTAATTATTTCTAGATTTTTTAAGACTTAATAGCAAAATGTTTAGGTTAAACAATAGATTTTTTGTTTTTTATAAACAATCAAATTATGGTCAACACCCTCCCCTGTGTCTTTTTTAATTCACTTACCATTTGCATAAGCATATTCCATAATATAAGCAGCAATTTCCATAGAACATTCAGTAATGCGATTCAAAGGTGGATATAGAGAACCCTTGGACAAATCTTCGGCCGAACATAAGTCTGCTAAGCGTTCAGCTGACAACAGGAACACATCTTCCGGTATGGTTAACATACCGGCACAAAGAACACCCAAGGCAACACCAGGGAAAATATACGAATTATTACCTTGACCGGGATAGTATTTCTTGCCATTATATTCAACGGGATTGAAGGGAGATCCAGAAGCAAAAATACATTTACCCTTAGTGTAACTGTAGGCTTGTTCGGCGGTACACTCAGCTTTACTAGTTGGATTAGAAAGGGCAAAAATAATGGGCATTTCATTGAATTCAGCCATCATTTCAAGAATTTCGGGTGTAAAGGCACCACCAATAGCAGCGGCAACCAATTAAAACTGTCGGGCGTACAATACGTACAACATCGGCCAATGTGTCGATGGGTTCATGGGGTTGAGCAAAACGTAATTTATGCTCGGTCAGACCTCCCGAGGGACGATTTTGTACGATAAGTCCCTTACTATCAATCATCCAGATAAGTTTCTTTGCTTCAGCCTCACTGAGACCTTCCTTCATTAAAGCCATCAAACATAAATTGGCAATACCCAAGGCAGCTTCTCCAGCGCCGAAGAATACTATCTTGTTCTCCATTAATTTGGTGTTCTTGATTTTCAGAGAAGCTAGCAGACCGGCAACAGCCACAGAAGCTGTACCCTGTATGTCATCATTAAAAGTGCAGTAGTCATTGCGGTACTTGGCCAAAAGGCGGAAAGCGTTGGCATTGGCAAAATCTTCAAATTGTATCAAACAGTTTTGGCCAAAACGACGCACAGCGGCTGTCATAAATTCTTCAATAAACTCATCATACACTTCACCAGTAACACGTTTCTCACGTATGCCTATATATAGAGGATCGTTGAGAATAGATTCGGTATTGGTGCCCACATCCAAGGTAATGGGTAAACATTGACTGGGTTTAATGCCGGCCAAAGCGGTGTACAAAGACAATTTACCCACAGGTATACCCATGCCATTGGCACCCAAATCACCCAAACCTAAAATACGTTCACCATCTGTCACGACAATGGCACGCACATCAGTCTCAGGCCAATTCTATAAATATTAATAATAAATTAAAATATTTTAAAATTATTAATTTAAAATTATTTACCTTTAAAATATCATAAACATGACCCTTATCCTTGATGGTAATATAAAGACCTTTGGGATGTTGAAAAATCAAACTGAACTTTTGACAAGCCAAGCCCACAGTGGGCGTATACACCAATGGCATCATTTTTGACACATCTGAGGCTAATACTTTATAGAAGAGACGTTCATTACGTTCGGCCAAAGCATTTAAGTACATGTATTTATCCAGATCATTTTCCAAACGATCGAGCAGTATTAAAGAGTGCTGAACTTGTTCATCTTCGGTTTTAACAACGGCCGGCAAGAGACCTTGAATGCCCAACAATTGCCGTTCTTCCAAAGTAAAGGCAAGACCCTGCAAAAAAGTATATAAATTAAGCGGTTAAGTAAGATATTATTTATAAAAGTTGTTTTTAATTATATACACTTAGAAATAGATTTTTATCACCAGAAATAAAGTTTTTTAATAGCAAACATCTTCATATTACTGAATCAATTCTTATAATAGAAAAAAAATAGAAGAACAACGCTTTTCATTCAAAATTATTCATTAACAAAAATTGCTTTCAAGTTCACGGTCATGATTGGGTAATTACAATATGTAGATCACATACTACTGCCGCTCATTAAACTGTATCATTGAATTGTTTGGTGTACGACAAATAGTTAATTGTAAACATTATATTTATAACTTAAATTTTTACATATTTAAATAATAACTTGAACTGCAAAATGAAAGTGTTTTTTCATCACGTTTTTAAAAGTTTTATCATTTAAAAACGTCTCAAATATGGTATTTTTTTACTTAAGGCAGACATATCTCGAAAACCTGATGTGTAAAGGTAATTTTAAGGACATATTTGGATCAGGGATGTAAAATGTAATTTTAAAATTGTGCAAGCGTTAAAAATTGTACTTTTAGACCGGGTTTTTGAGTTGGCAATCAAATGGCAATTAATAATTAGATTAGTTAATCTTAAAATAAATTTAATCCAATGTTAATAGCATTTGATGATTTTGAGTACAAGATTAAACTTCGCAGTGTTGCCATACAAAACAACAGAAAATGTCACTGTTTGTGATCAAAACAATGCATATTTTATAAAAAAGAAGAAGACAATTGTAAATTTAATATGAAAATTAATGAAAACTTAAATTAAAAACAAAAAAATGTATTTTGAAGTGTCCATAATTTATACTAATCAATAAATAGAACATTTTAATGTTTATATTTATTTATTTATTTTTATATTGTTCAGATTATAACAAATATTTTTTTTTGCTAATTTATATGTGGTTAGTGTTCTAGTCTGGTAGACCGGAGGTGGTGGGTTCGATTCCCACCTGAGGCACTGGTTAAGGAGCGCACAACAGGCCCGATAGAGGCCTAGGTGTATTTCTTCGGATTTGATGTATATACATCCTCCTTTCAACTAACTAACTAACTAACTAACTAACTAACTACTAACTAACTAACTAACTAACTAACTAACTAACTAACTAACTAACTAACTAACTAACTAACTAACTAACTAACTAACTAACTAACTAACTAACTAACTAACTAACTAACTAACTAACTAACTAACTAACTAACTACTAACTAACTAACTAACTAACTAACTAACTAACTAACTAACTAACTAACTAACTAACTAACTAACTAACTAACTAACTAACTAACTAACTAACTAACTAACTAACTACTAACTAACTAACTAACTAACTAACTAACTAACTAACTAACTAACTAACTAACTAACTAACTAACTAACTAACTAACTACTAACTAACTAACTAACTAACTAACTAACTACTAACTAACTAACTAACTAACTAACTAACTAACTAACTAACTAACTAACTAACTAACTAACTAACTAACTAACTAACTAACTAACTAACTAACTAACTAACTAACTAACTAACTAACTAACTAACTAACTAACTAACTAACTAACTAACTAACTAACTAACTAACTAACTAACTAACTAACTAACTAACTAACTAACTAACTAACTACTAACTAACTAACTAACTAACTAACTAACTAACTAACTAACTAACTAACTAACTAACTAACTAACTAACTACTAACTAACTAACTAACTAACTAACTAACTAACTAACTAACTACTAACTAACTAACTAACTAACTACTAACTAACTAACTAACTAACTAACTACTAACTAACTACTAACTAACTAACTAACTAACTAACTAACTAACTAACTAACTACTAACTAACTAACTAACGAACTAACTAACTAACTAACTAACTAACTAACTAACTAACTAACTAACTACTAACTAACTAACTAACTAACTAACTAACTAACTAACTACTAACTAACTAACTAACTAACTAACTAACTAACTAACTAACTAACTAACTAACTAACTAACTAACTAACTAACTAACTACTACTAACTAACTAACTAACTAACTAACTAACTAACTAACTAACTAACTAACTAACTAACTAACTAACTAACTAACTAACTAACTAACTAACTAACTAACTACTAACTAACTAACTAACTAACTACTACTAACTACTAACTAACTAACTAACTAACTAACTAACTAACTAACTACTAACTAACTAACTAACTAAACTACTAACTAACTAACTACTAACTAACTAACTAACTAACTAACTACTAACTAACTAACTAACTAACTAACTAACTAACTAACTAACTAACTAACTAACTAACTAACTAACTAACTAACTAACTACTAACTAACTAACTAACTAACTAACTAACTAACTAACTACATATCAATATGAAACAAAACTATATAAAACTGGCTTCATTAGACTGCAAAACCTGTCAGGAAAATATATATACTGTTAAAATAGTACCCAACTCCATCCATAACTTATTTTTTTGGAAAGTGAACTCATACCACTTTGTATATTAACAGTACATATGTATGTATGTATGTATGTATGTATGTATGTAGTATGTATGTATGTATGTATGTATGTATGTATGTATGTATGTATGTATGTATGTCTGTATGTATGTATGTATGTATGTATGTATGTATGTATGTATGTATGTCTGTATGTTGTATGTATGTATGTATGTATGTATGTATGTCTTTCTGTCTGTATGTATGTATGTCTATGTATGTATGATGTATGTCTTGTATGTATGTTGTATGTATGTATAAGTCCATAGATTAGTCATTAGGCTAGTATATAACTAGACTAGTCTATGTATTAGTGTATATACTGATCCATGGACTAGTCTAAATACTATATTGTCTCTCTATCTATTAACTTATAGAATAAAACAATATGTAGACTAGATAATAGAATTGTCTAGACTATAGTGTAAAGAATTGTTCGTGTACTAGTCCAAAGACTAATTTATATTATAGTCCATAGAACAGTTGATAGACTATATTATTGAAATTAGAATAATCTAAGGAGGGGCTTTTGTAATCTATATAACACGATAAATGGAAAACCTGACGTGGTGGAGAAATTTGAGATTCAATCAAATAGAAGTACACTTTGGTCTCTGGGTTGCGACTTTTTAAAAATTTATTATGTCATCTGAAATCTAATCTGTAGGTATTTTAATAAAGATTTATAAGTTCTATTATAATTTCTTTCTTTTTCGAGTTATCTTATACAGATTCGTATTCAGCGCTGCTCATTGATTTAGAATATTATACTTTGGTCTCTGGGTTAAGACTTTTTAAAATTTTGTTGGTCTGTGTTATATAAATTTCGCTTTTCTTTAATTTTAAGGTTTCCAATAATGAATCTGTATTAGTTATGATTTTTAAAAAATGTACTGGGTTATAACAATTAATCAATTTCTTTTTGTTTAAACTAGGAAATTTAACAATGTAATAATTTAATTTAATTAGATAGACATTGTAGCCTCATTTTGCATTGATTAACAACCAGACAGACAATATGTGCTTTATACATACATACAAACATTAATTATAGAAAAAAGACAATGACACCAAGTCTATAAATTTTATAATAAGTGATTATTACAAAAAGTTTTAATCATAATAAAATAGTTTTAAAAGAGAATTTTATGAAATCATAATAACTATAAACGTAATAAGTAGAGCATCAGAAATTTTGAAAATAGACCTTCGTCTTCCGTATAAAACTGATATGAATTTACAATATTTTTAACTTTTTCTAAGAAATTTATTACTGTTTTTTTATGTATGTATGTATAAGTGATAGTACTGATAATATGATGATATTGCGTGTCAAAAGAAATGCAAGATTTAAATTGCACAATATTTCCGGATGGACATTACGAAATACATATTAATAAATAATTCTTAAGGGTATTATTAACTAGATCGAAATCTTTTTTAATCTTCACCATATATGGTGCTAAAGGATATATGAATGTACCTATGTACATATGTATATTGTTATTGTTACGTCAATGACAATAACCACAAAATATGTACAAATTTCTATTATAATCTGCAGAGATAAGTTGTTTGTGGTTACAGCAGAAAAAATACAATTAAGATATTAGAGACGAATTGTTAAAAGTAAAATTATTATAGTAATATATGTACTATATTACACAGTGCTTTCTAGACGATGATCGTTTCAATTTGCTTTTTCAAACGATTAATAATTTTTTTAACATTCTAAATTTTTAGTCGCTTTAGGAATGTCCGTGTGTATGTCAATATTTAAATTGTTATGAATTTTCTGATGGCGTCAGATTTATTCAAGAATATGGTAAAAATATTAGTTTTTAAGGGATTTTACATTTCAAGGAGTCAAGAATTGTACTACATAAACTTCTAGTCGTTCTTAATGTTTTATAAATTTTATAATCTATTATAAAATTTATTAATTAAATATAATATTAATCCTATTTAGACCCATTATCTTAACCTGCGGAGTTTGATTAAATGGGAGTTAAAGTTTTTATACCAACCATCAAAAAGATGGGGGGTATATTGTTTTTGTCATTCCGTTTGTAACACATTGAAATATTCGTCTAAGACCCATAAAATTATATATATTCTGGGTCCTTATTAGATTCTAAGACGATCTAGCCATGTCCGTCCGTCTGTCTGTTGAAAACACGATAAAGTCCAAACGGAAGTAGCCAGAGATTTTGCTTTACTTTTAGTTGATGCAGTTTGTTGATGGGCAATATCGGTCCACGATTTCGCCTAGCCCCCATATAAGGTCCCCTTCAGAAAATGACTTTAAACGCTCATAACTGAATAAAAGAAGCAGCTATAGCGATGAAATTCGACATAAACATATTTTTTAGGAACCTTAATATATTTGTAGAATTTCGGTCCATAATTGACCCTACCCCCCATATAAGGTCCCCTTCTGAAAATGACTTTAACGCTCATAACTGTCTAAAAGAAGCATCTATAGCGATGAAATTCGACATGAACATATTTTACAGGAACCAAAATCGCTTTGTAAAATTTTATAAGGATCGGTAAATAATTATAATTATATAAGGTCCTCTTCAGAAATGGCTTTAAACGCTTATTACTAGCCTAAACTAAAAGCGTTCTAGAAAATTTGACGAGGATCGGTCCATAATTGACTAAAAGAAAATAAATGTATATGGGCATTTACATGAGTCTGAAGAAATAACCCTTCTAACTTTCGCATCTTTCGAAAATTGATATATGGGTTCTATTATAAGTACTATGAATATATGTATATAAAATCTATCCATTATTTCACTTAGGACCACTAAAAATCGGCAGATCTTCAATTTATATAACCGCTAACCATAATGCCGATTTTTGGAATCATTAGACCCTCATTTGACCCTAGCCCCAAACAAGGTATTTTTTCAGCGTTGTCAACATTACATAGTGTTGTTGTACGTTATTGAAAAATTTGGTACCAGGCGTGTATATTTGTTTTTTCTCTGTATATCGATATTTCAATAATTTCTTTCAGTTGGGAAATGATCACTTTTAATAAAGAGTATTTTCATAACAACCAAAACAAAATAAAAAACATTCTAATATGTATTAATTTTAATTTAAAAAAATTCCATAAACTCATTCTCTTCATGAAATATGGACTATTATGTTTTAAATAACACACTACTTAATGCACGTGTTGCGACTAATATCGAGTCAGTTCCACGACAAAATGTTTTTAATTTCAATATTTTTGGCAACAAAACAAATAAATTTTTTTAATATTTTATTCATTTTGAAAAAAAATATCATAAAAACATTTAAAAAAATTTCCACTAATAATGTTGTTGTTCGCTATGTGGAGGAAGGTCATACAATAATTTTTTGTTCCCTCTGGATGATACATTGTGCATCTTTTAGTTTATCTATGTATATTTGGGGAGAATTTAATGTTAATTGATATTTCCTTGGGCGGTCACTTAGACAAGGTCATTGCTGAAGAACTACAAAGTGACACGTTTTATTTGAAATTGCAAAAATAAACATTTGATTAATTTTTATTTTTTTTAAGATTTAAAAATAACTGTTTTTGAAAATTAAAATAAATACGTGATATTTAAACATTTGAACATTCATATGTATGGGCTTTGAAATATAATAAGGTTTGCGGATTTGTTTATACTATTATTTACTACTTTCTACAACCATTTCAAATTGTATTTCAAAAGTTTGTATTGCAGAAATTTTTATTGATGCAAATATTCAGAATTTTCCAATTCTCTTTCAGACAATTCGAGGTATATTTTCGAGATTTCTGATTTAGATATTAAAAATATAATTATATTATTATAATTTTTTAATTCAATTGCACAATTATATAAATAAAATATGTACTAATACAAATACTTCTGAAATTCTATTGTATACTTATTTCTGATCATAGATTTTAACAAAAGTCTTCTCTTATCGTCTTGTACGTAGACAATGAATTTCAAAATTTAGTTAATGACATTTGCAATAGATCAGGTCAGAAAAATCAAAAAATAATGATAATTGTTGTAGGAGCTACAAAAACAAATACAAATGTCTAGTTTTATTGTTTGGCAGATGAATCTAGTTTTGTTTTTAGATTTCTGATCTGATCTTTAACATTATTTTCAAAATAAGAATATCATGTGTTTAGGTTTAAATTCCAGTTTGTCGTGTGCTTTAATATTTTTTTTATAATAAGCCTAAAGTCCAATATGCTGTCACTGTTGGGATGAGACGTGTTTACACCTTGTTTTAAAAGATGAAAATTGAGGTGCTGCTTATCAAGAATTGCCGTGAAAATAATGCATTTAAATGATGACAATAGAAAAAATTATATGTATTATGGAGTTTGTATTTGTGGTCATTTAAGAATTTGAAAATTGATTAGACATTTTAAAGGTTGGTCTTAAAATAATACAAGATTTGCATCCCGAAGATATCTGATTTCTAATATACAGAATTTTTAGAATATTTTCATTGTTGTCCAGATATGTTACTTTACACTTTATTGGTATTAATAAACACTCAGTAAAGTTATTGATGGTTTATTATAGAAATTTGTATGGAAAAGGTTCTTATAAACGATGAATATATTTATGTATATGGAGGATCAGGCATGGAAAATTGAGATTTTGAATTGGTTTAAATTTTCCCAAAAAATAGTACTTTTATAGGATTAAAAGTACTAGGGTTCTATAATCGACTTTTGAATAATCGAACAATCGACTTTTTGTCGAAAAAAGTCGAAGTGGGACTATTTTGTTCCAAAAAAGTCGATAACTCGACTATGGTCTGTGAAAAAGTCGAAAAGCCGACTTTGTTAATAAAAGTCGAAAGTCTGAAAGTCGAAAAAAGTCGATAAGTCGAAAAAAGTCGATAAGTCGAAAAAAGTCGATAAGTCGAAAAAAGTCGATAAGTCGAAAAAAGTCGAATAAAGTCGAAAAAAGTGAAAAAGTCGAAGTCGGAAAAAGTCGAAAAAGTCGAACACTCGAAAATTGTAGAAACAAGTCAAAATAGTCAAAAATCTTAAAAAATAAAGTCGAAGAAAGTCGAAAAGTCGTAAAAAGTCGAAAACTCGAAAATTGTAGAAACAAGTCAAAAATAGTCAAAATCTTAAAAAAAGTGGAAAAAAAGTCAAAAACTCTAAAATAGTCGGAAAAACTCGAAAAAAGTCAAAAAATAGTCGAAAAAAGTCGAACGAAGTCGAAAATAGGCAAAAAATCGAAAAGTCGGAATAAGTCGGAAAAAGTCGAAAAAAGTCGAAAAGTCGAAAAAAATCGAAAAGTCGACTATTTATAAAATACTTATAGTCGAAAAGTCTAAAAGTCGACTTTTAATTAAATGAAAAAGTCGAAAAATCGACTTTTCATAAAATGCAAAAAGTCGAGAAGTCGAAAAGTCGGCTTTTAACTAAATCAAAAAAGTCGAAAAGTCGACTTTTCGTTTCAACTATAGAACCCTAAAAAGTACTGAATTACATTTCAAAGTCTTTTGTGCAGTCTTTTAATAATGTATTGACTAGTCTGCTGATTAGTTTATGGACTAGTCAATTGATTAGTTTATGGACTAGTCTATGTAATATTCTATTGAAAAGTCTACTGATTAGTCTATTGAATTGTCTGTAAACTAAACTGTTGACTTGTCTATGGACTTTTGAATTTACTAGTCTATTGAATATTCTATTGATTAGTTTATTGACTAGTCTATTAATTACTTTATTAACTACTCTATTGAATAGTCTTTTGATTAGACTTCTGCCTATTCTAATGACTAGTTTCTTAATGTTGACTGGTCTTTTGACTAGTCCATGGACTATCCTATTGACTAGACTACTGACTAATCTATCGCCTATTATATTGATTAGTCTATTGACTTGTCTGAGAACTATTGATTAGTCAGTTGACTAGTCTATTTACTATACTTTTGACTAGTCTATGGACTATTTACTGGTCCCTTAACTATGCAGTCTACTAACAATCCTATTATGAGCAAGTTTTCATTTTGGAAACTACAGTTTGGTCTATATAAATATGGCAGATATCTTTAAGAACTAGTTTTCAGTTTAATATTTAGAGGTTAAATTAAAATTTTAATTGTTAATTAAATTTTCTTACGTTTGTAATTTTTTTATATTTCATTCGCTCACAGCTTATTCGTTCACGATCAAATATATTCTTCGTTCTGCTTATCTCATTTTATCTTCTTTCACATCCTATTCTTTTTTCAATTTGCAAATATTGTAAGATATCATCTTCACACATTTTTTTTTTAATTTTAGGAATAATATCACATGATATGGAATAGATTTGCATTAGGAGTAAAACTTAAAAAAATTAAGGTTGGATTTTTGTTTATGTACATTAGGGTGGCCCAGAGTGTAAGAAGAATAAGGAGGAGAAAAAAGTATTTTTACGGTTTTTTCAATTTCCTTTCATATTGTATTTCTTCATTTTGCATTAGCAAGGGAGAAAAATTTTGATAAGATATGAAAGGTCTCAAAATTGGACCTTTCAATCCTTTGATTCGGATAAATTAGAGAAATGGTATATTAGAATGAACTAAATATAAATTTTACTGCGGAAACAGAAGTAACTTTCATTTCGGGGCCGCCCTAATGAAATTTTGTACTCGCAGATGGCATAAGATAAAAATGAGCGTTAAAATGTTCGTTAAATACAAGAAAAGTAAAGAACATAGAAAACAATGACAGAACTTCGAAGGCCAAAGAAGAACAATTTAAATAACCCTTGTCGTATGTACAATAAAAAAACTTTCTTAAAAATTTTTTGAAAAATTTTCCATTCAAAAACCATTTAAAATAAATGCAGATTACCATTTCAAAAAAAAAAAAACAACAACCCAATAAATTACCTTATTGTATTTCTTATGATGCAATCTTTGTAGACCGGATATATTGCCAGGAACATCGCTATCACCATTGCCCCACATACCAAGACGGTCACGAGGAGCTTTCTTCAAAGGACATTCAAATCCATTTAATTTAGTAATTTCCATACTGTTAATATTAATTTATTTTAAAAAATAAGGATGTTTTCTTCCGACAAATTTATTATTCTTTTCTGAATATTATTTAATTTTGTTATTTTCTTCTTTATTATTATTTTTTATTTCAAGTCTCTCACTAGACTAGAGAAAATAGAAATTGTTTTGTTTATTGCCAGACGGCGTTCCAACTTGTACTAATTTTTACAAAAACTTTGCTATATCATACATCTACTCTCATCCACAGATTTGTTCATTTTCGTATACTAGGTACTCGCTGTTTAGTGTTAGTTTTTGTATTTTCTTATTGTTATGTTTTATTTCGGTTTGATAAATTTTTGCAGTCGTATGATTTTTCGTTTGTTTAAAATATTGCGCATTCCCTCTGCCACAACAACTATATTTTAGTGTGAGCACACGGGTATGTGTGCATGCTAATTTTGTTGCTCTTGAGGAAATCCCTCTTGGTGCTTTACGTCATGGATGAAAGTATATTAAGTTGTACTGTTGTTGCTTTAACGGCCAGCTGTTCCAAATTCCTATATCAACAATCTATCTATCAGCTGTTTGTGTTTATTGTTCTTCATAATGAACAAACCTTTATTTCCAACGCAAATGTCTACAAAGTTCACATTTAATTAATTAGTTAGTTAGTTAGCTAGTTAGTTAGTTAGTTAGTTAGTTAGTTAGTTGTTAGTTAGTTAGTTAGTTTTGTTAGTTCGTTAGTTAGTTTAGTTCGTTCGTTAGTTAGTTGTTAGTTCGTTAGTTAGTTTTTCGTTCGTTCGTTAGTTAGTTCGTTCGTTTTCGTTCGTTCGTTCGTTTTCGTTTTCGTTCGTTCGTTCGTTAGTTCGTTTCGTTTCGTTTTCGTTCGTTTTCGTTCTTTCGTTCGTTTTTCGTTAGTTTCGTTCGTTCGTTCGTTCGTTCGTTCGTTCGTTCGTTCGTTCGTTCGTTCGTTCGTTCGTTCGTTCGTTGTTCGTTCGTTCGTTCGTTTCGTTTTCGTTCTTCGTTCGTTCGTTTTCGTTCGTTCGTTCGTTCGTTCGTTCGTTCGTTCGTTCGTTCGTTCGTTCGTTCGTTCGTTCGTTCGTTTCGTTCGTTCGTTTTGTTCGTTCGTTCGTTCGTTCGTTCGTTGTTCGTTCGTTCGTTCTTGTTCGTTCGTTCGTTCGTTCTTCTTTCGTTCGTTCGTTCGTTCGTTCGTTCGTTTCGTTCGTTCTTAGTTCGTTCGTTCGTTCGTTCGTTTCGTTCGTTCGTTCGTTCGTTCGTTCGTTCGTTCGTTCGTTCGTTCGTTCGTTCGTTTCGTTCGTTCGTTTTCTTTGTTCGTTCGTTCGTTCGTTCGTTCGTTCGTTCGTTCGTTCGTTCTTCGTTCGTTCGTTTCGTTCGTTCGTTCGTTCTTCGTTCGTTCGTTCGTTCGTTCGTTCGTTCGTTCGTTCTTCGTTCGTTTTTCGTTCGTTCGTTCGTTCGTTCGTTCGTTCTTTCGTTCGTTCGTTCGTTCGTTTCGTTCGTTTCGTTCGTTCGTTCGTTCTTTCGTTCGTTCGTTTCGTTCGTTCGTTCGTTCGTTCGTTCGTTCGTTCGTTCGTTCGTTCGTTCGTTCGTTCGTTCGTTCGTTCGTTCGTTCGTTCGTTCGTTCGTTCGTTCGTTCGTTCGTTTCGTTCGTTTCGTTCGTTCGTTCTTCGTTCGTTTCGTTCGTTCGTTCGTTCGTTCGTTCGTTCGTTCGTTCGTTCGTTCGTTCGTTCGTTCGTTCGTTTCGTTCGTTCGTTCGTTCGTTTTCGTTCGTTCGTTCGTTCGTTTCGTTCGTTCGTTCGTTCGTTCGTTCGTTCGTTTCGTTCGTTCGTTCGTTTCGTTCGTTCGTTCGTTTCGTTCGTTCGTTCGTTCGTTCGTTCGTTCGTTCGTTCGTTCGTTCGTTCGTTCGTTCGTTCTTCGTTCGTTCGTTTCGTTCGTTCGTTCGTTCGTTCGTTCGTTCGTTTCGTTCGTTCGTTCGTTCGTTTCGTTCGTTCGTTCGTTCGTTCGTTTCGTTCGTTCGTTCGTTCGTTCTTCGTTCGTTCGTTCGTTCGTTCGTTCGTTCGTTCGTTCGTTCGTTTC
>NW_023997431.1:0-22131 GCF_015586225.1 Lucilia sericata | reverse complement strand
AAAGTCTTTTTATTATTATCGTCATGTTTCGGTTTAATATCATAGAAAACTCAAAATATACCAGTTGGAGAACGAAAACAGTACTAGAAATATCACCAGCTACCGGGGTTCCAAATAACCCCCTATTAGCATATTTAGTGTTTCTAAATCTAAAAATTTTATTTAAATTGACTCATTGGGTTTGAATAAAATCAAATTTTCCGTTTTTACCCCCTATTGGTACTTTTTTTTCTCCCCATTAACGAAATAAAAATTGTATTCCAAAAAATTGCAATATCGTAGTGGGATTCCGTTGTAATGTATTCATTATACATAACAAGATATATTAATTATAAGGTAGTGTCGTCGGCGAATTCAGAAAAACAGAGCGAATTCATTTTAATTTTTATATATGAAGTTTGACAGTATGCCTACATTCAAAAGTACCAGCATGCTGTCAAACTACATGTAAAAAAAATCAAAAGTGTATTAGCAAAAAATCAGCTGTTCTGTTAACACTACCTTACACAGAAAAAACTGAAAAACGATTTCAATTACCAAAACCTCGTTTTCAATTATTTTATTTTTTGAAGTTCAACCTATAACAAAAATTGTATATTCAATTACTACTTATAATTGATTTCGTACACAAAATTTTTATTTTTTTCTATTTTTGTTGTTGTTAAATACGTATTTGATTATATTTTTATGAATCAAATACAAAATGAATTGAACCCTTTTAAAATTTTTGATTAATCGTTTAATTGAAAATTTTTTAAAATTATTTTTTTCTGTGTTATAATTAATATATCTTGCACGTTGATTTGTCACTTTGAGTTAGTGATGAGAGTGTGTCTGTGTGCTAGTGATGTGTGTAGCAATCGATAGTTGTTGGCAAAAGAGTTGTATCTTCTATATTAAAACGTGATGCCAGATGTGCGGAAAAGGGTTATAAATCTACAATTCAATATTTTTAACTAAAGGAAACAGTGGGGTAGTAGAAAATATAATCAGGCTGTTATTTCTAATCGTTTAGTTCGTTTTAATTGAAATTTCAGCGAAGTAAAGGGGAAGTGTTTTAAAGTGTAATATTCGAATTTAGACCTAAAAGACCCAATTGGGACGGTGCCAGATGACTCGAAATAGAATATCTTGGCTATGTAAAATATAGTATCGTCTATAGTTCGTCCAAAGTCTGGACTATAGTGATCACTATAGTGTGGACTATAGTTTCGACAACAGTCTGGACTATAGTTTCGACAATAGTGTCGTCTTCAGTCTGGTCTATCAACTGTACTATAGTCTGTTTTATAGACTATATTCTGGACTACAGTGTGATCAGTAGACTATCTACAGTCTGATATATAGTCTCGACTGTAGTCTGGTTTATTGGGCTATAGTCTGAACTATACTCTTGATTATAGTCTCTTATATTTGTAGTCTTCAGACATGACTATATTTCCGTCAATAATATGGTATATATTTAATATAAATTCTTTTCCGTATGTAGTACACCAGATAAGCGAATTATTTATAACACAAAAATCACAACAACTGAGGACCTTTCCTTTGAAAATATAATTTAAACTTTTTTATTATTAAACTAATAAAACTATGTACATTTCAATATTTTATTGTATCTCTCTTAAAAATAAAAACCAAGAAATATTTAACAAAAACAAATGCCTTAAAAATATAATACAAATTCTTTCTTAGGACTTCTTAACCGATTTGTCGCTACCTGTTAAATAAAATGCAATTAGAAATACAGATAATATGTAACACATTAAACTATTAGGATTACAAAACCCATATCTATGTATTTATACTCACTTTTCGATTGTAATACTTGTACACTTTGAGCTATGGGATACTCTACAAATAAAGCTATTATGAACGCCACAGCATTTGAGAAACAATATAATATAACAAATTGTGTAAACTATAGAGGAATAATATTTTTTAAACAGATATTTAAGAACATATATCATTTAAAACTTACAAAATACAAGTTATCAACATAATAGGGTTGACGTTGATAACCATTTATCAGATATACAATGGTCATGTGCCAAATATATACTTGAAATGATAATCTGGCTAAAATCCGGAATATGGGAAGACAACAAAATTCATAAGCGATCCCTGAAATTATATTTTGTATAATAAATAGCTTTATCTCCCATCATTTCAAACCAAATACGCGACTTACAACCACAATTACAGCTCATCATTACCAAAGGTAAACCACACACAAACATAATCCACAAAATACGATGCAGCCCGGCATATAATGCTGACCATATAGATGGCGTCGCTCTTACCTCTAATATGGGACCTAACCAAAATAATAAAAATGCCACAATAGCCACAAAATGGGTAGCAACTGTATATATAGGTTTTTCACGTATAGTTTTACGTATCTCTTCAGTGCGTGTATATTTTAAATAAATTTCGGCACATATTATGCCAAACAAATAACCGAATAAATTCGTATAGAAAGGGGTATAAATATTAAAATATACATCGATATCTTTAAAAAAAGAATAGCGATAGGATCTGCGACAATAAATTAAATATTAAAATTTGTTTTTAGTTTTCATTTCGTAAGAACTTACTCTGGTTTTATTATAAAACAGGGTTTTAACTTTAGCAAATAGCTAATGGAGAAGGGTATCACAAATGACAAAATTGCCAATGTCGAAAATATATGCTTTTTTATTTTTGGATATCTGAAACAGAGATAGATATATATTATTTATTTCAGATATTAGCATAAATCACTCTTCATCATGAACTTTGGAAGTCATAAAATCGAACGTTTTAATATTATTCTAAATTTGAAATATTTGTAAAATTTTAAAATTTTTATAAAAAAAATCGGAAAAAAAAGAATGATCAATATCAATTAACTAGTTATTTCAGTACTTACTTGGCTACAATCATAATAATAAATAAATATAAGGCAAATAACTGCCAATCAGCGGCTATATACCAAGTATGATGACTAGCCTGGAAATTGTTAAATAAAATAAATAAATTGTTATTGTTATTATTCGAGATGTAGTCTGGAATATAGTCTAGACTTAAGTCTATAATATAGACTGTAGTGTAGTCTATAGTTTGAACTTTAGTCTCATCTATATTCAGAACTGTATTTATTGTCTATAGTCTGGAGAATAGTATAACCTATAGTCTCGACTATGGTATCGTCTATAGTCTTGAGTATAGTTTCGCCTATAGTCAGGAGTATAGTCTCATCTATAATGTGTATTACAGTCTCGACATTAGTTTGAATTATAGTCTCGTCTGAAATATAGTCTTGTCTATAGTCAGGACTATAGTCTTGTCTATAGTCTGGATTATAGTATCGTCTATAATGTGTACTACAGTCTCGACATTAGTTTGTATTATAGTCTCGTCTGAAATATAGTCATGTCTATAGTCAGGACTATAGTCTTGTCTATAGTCTGGATTATAGTCTCGCCTATAGTCGACAATATTGGCTTGTTTATAATTACCTCGTCTATAGTCTGTACTATAAACTCGTCTAAATCTATATCGTCTAATCTGGATTATAGTCTTGACTATTATTAGAACTATAATCTGCACTATAGCCTCATGTATAGTTTGGTTTATAGTATTGTCTATAGTCAGGACGATAGTCTCGCCTATAGTTTGGATTATAGTTTCGTCTATAGTCTGGACTATAGTCTCGTCTATAATCTCGAGAATAGTCTCGTCTGTAGTCTCGACTATATTCAGGACTATGATATCTTCTACAATCGTCTATAGTCTAGACTATAGTCTCATTTATAGTCTGAAATATAGTCTCATCAATAATCTGGACTGTAGTCTTGTCTATAGTCCGGACTATAGCACGTCATTATTCGCGCGTTTAGTCTTATCTACTATGGTTCCGTCCATAGCCTGGATAACAGTCTCGTCTATTTTATGGACCAAAGTCTCATCTATAGTCTGGACTATAGACTCCTTTATAAACTCATTAATAGTCTCATCTATAGTCTGGACTATAGTATTGTCTATAATCTGGACTATAGTCTCATCTACAGTCGGGACTATAGACTTCTTTATAATCTGGAATATAGTATGGTCTATAGTCTGGACCATAGGCTCATCTATAGTCTGGCCTCTAGTATCGTCTACAGTCGGGACTATAATCTCATCTATAATTAGGACTATAGACTCGTTTATAACCTGGACTATAGATTAGTCTATAGTCCGGACCATAGATTCGCCTGTAGTCCGGCCAATAGTGGGAACTATACTCTCGTTTTTATTCTATACTACACCTTTGTCTATTGTTTGGTCTAGAATCTGGACTATAGTCTCATATTAAGTATGCACTATAGTATCGTCTATAGATCAAACTATAATCTTTAGTCTGGACTATAGCCTCATCTATAGTGTAAACTATAGTTTCGTCTTAAATTTGTACACTTACACTTTCTTTATGCGAGAAATTATTAATCATTAATAAATTTCTCCAGCCTCTTTCGCGGCTAAAAACACGAACTGGTTCTGTAATATGACGCCAAAAGGGACCATTTTGTAGACGGGTGAGAATAGTGGCATTGACTAGTACAAGTAAGCCCACTGAAGGTAAAAATCTGTACAAAATAAAAGAAAAATTAAATTAAAATTACTAACTATTTATGGAAAGAGAAAAATTTTAAAACAAAATTTGTCGTTTTTGAAATGATTCCGAAATTTTTCTGGCGTCATGAAAGTCATAATTAAAACTGATGTTTTTATCTAATTGCTAGAATTTAAGAATTAAAGATTACCTTATAAAACGAAATACCATAAATTGTACATAGATAAAGAAAAACTTCTTCCAACTTGTCTGCGGACTGACATAACGTCCTTGCTGGAATTTAATAAACAACAACAAGCCACTCATAACAAAATATGTTTCGATGATCATGGTCGTATTTAAAACCCACAAATTATTCTCATCTTTGGAACTCTTCTCGAAATATTGTGGATTTGCTATGTGTTGATATTCACAGAAAAATGTATGACCAAAAAGGGCAAACATCATACAGATCGAACGATAACCATCTAGAAATTGAAAATCTTTACCAACATCACTGAAATAAGGTTGAACTAGACGATAGTAATTGCGACACACTGAAAATGATGTTAATAATCTAGAAACTTTTGAAATGAAATTAATAGAAGTGTAATTAGTTTTTAATTGTTATAATACTATACATGTAAACATTATAAAATATTTAATTGAATATAATCAAATTAATAAATTTTTTAATTACCTTTTTGTTGGGGATTAATTTTATAGAAATCATTAGTTTGATTTTCTTCCGGTTGCTGCAATTTCAGACAAAAGTCATATAGAGTTGATAGAATATTTAGTATAATAATAACACCCAGTATTTTATATAATAAACTTTCTAAGGGATCTGGAATATCGTAAATAATAATTTTGAATCCCAATAGGTTATAACTTTTCCTCACCCTTAGTTTCTTCTTGGTTAACATCCTTAGGTCCTTCACAATATTCTATATAGGTTCTTAAATTTAGATCATATTTCTGTTGAAATTCATGATTCAAACAATTGTGTATTAAATCATGATATTCCTTACGAAATTGCTCATCTAAGGGCCTTTTATGTACGTGACCGAAATAATCCGTTATCTGTTTATTAATTGAAATATTCTTTTTATAAAAATCTAAAAATATTTTAAAAATCTTTTGTTCTGACCTCATTTTTAATTAAATCATCTTCATTTAATTTATAAATTTCCTTAGTTTTGGCAAACTTTAAACATCGTTCCATACAAACACCAAAAAATAGATGATCACGTCTATAGCGAAATGGATATTCACCATAATGTTGCATCATTTCTTGCCACATATCTGAAGAGTTATTTGGTTTGATTTCAGCATAGACCATACAATAGGTGGGCGGAGTATTGTGGTATTTTTGCTCCAGACATGAATCATAATCATCGAATTTGTATAAAGGTGGGAAATCGTGAATGGAGTAAACTAATGAAGAAATGAAAAAAAGTTAAAAATTAGTAAAAAGACTCGTCCGGACTATAGCCCCGTCTATAGTCTGGACTATAGCCTTATCTATAGTTAGGACTATAGCCTTGTCTATAGTCAGGACTATAGCCTTGTCTATAGTCAGGACTATAGCCTAGCCTATAGTCAGGACTATAGCCTTGCTTATAGTCACGACTATAGCCTTGCCTACAGTCTGAACTATATTCTCGTCTATTATCTGGACTATAGTCTCGTCCATAGTCTGAACTATAGTCTCGTCTATAGTCTGGACTATAGTCTGGACTATAGTCTCGTCTATAGTCTGGACTACAGTCTCGTCTATAGTCTGGACTATAGGCTCTTCTATAGTCTGGACTTTAGGCTCGTCTATAGTCTGGACTATAGTCTCGTCTATAGTCTGAACTATAGTCTCATCTATAGTCTCGACTATAGTCTCGTCTATAGTCTGGACTATAGTCTCGTCTATAGTCTGAACTATAGTCTCATCTATAGTCTCGACTATAGTCTGGACTATAGTCTCGTCGATAGTCTGGATTATAGTCTAGTCTATAGTCTGGACTAGAGTCTAGTCTCTAGTCTAGACTATAGTCTCATCTATAGTCTGGACTATAGTCTCGTCTACAGTCTATAGTCTGGACTATAGTCTATAGTCTGGACTATAGTCTCGTCTATAGTCTGGACTATAGTCTCGTCTATAGTCTGGACTATAGTCTCGTCTATAGTCTGGACTATAGTCTCGTCTATAGTCTGGACTATAGTCTCGTCTATAGTCTGGACTATAGTCTCGTCTATAGTCTGGACTATAGGCTCTTCTATAGTCTGGACTTTAGGCTCGTCTATAGTCTGGACTATAGTCTCGTCTATAGTCTGAACTATAGTCTCATCTATAGTCTCGACTATAGTCTCGTCTATAGTCTGGACTATAGTCTCGTCTATAGTCTGAACTATAGTCTCATCTATAGTCTCGACTATAGTCTGGACTATAGTCTCGTCGATAGTCTGGATTATAGTCTAGTCTATAGTCTGGACTAGAGTCTAGTCTCTAGTCTAGACTATAGTCTCATCTATAGTCTGGACTATAGTCTCGTCTACAGTCTATAGTCTGGACTATAGTCTATAGTCTGGACTATAGTCTCGTCTATAGTCTGGACTATAGTCTCGTCTATAGTCTGGACTATAGTCTCGTCTATAGTCTGGACTATAGTCTCGTCTATAGTCTGGACTATAGTCTCGTCTATAGTCTGAACTATAGTCTCATCTATAGTCTCGACTATAGTCTCGTCTATAGTCTGGACTATAGTCTCGTCTACAGTCTGAACTATAGTCTCATCTATAGTCTCGACTATAGTCTGGACTATAGTCTCGTCGATAGTCTGGATTATAGTCTAGTCTATAGTCTGGACTAGAGTCTAGTCTCTAGTCTGGACTATAGTCTCATCTATAGTCTGGACTATAGCCTCGTCTACAGTCTCGTCTATAGGCTGATTTCTAATCTGGACTTTAGTCTCGTCTACAGTTTCCCCCATAGGCTCCTCTATAGTCGTCTATAGTGTATTGTACACACTTCGCTTAAAGTTCGGACTATTGTTAGAAATGTATTAATTCAGAAATAATTCGGTATCTTGTAGGAGCTGAGTTGTTTTTAAGTTTATTTAGTATTATTTGTCTTCAAAGGTTTTCACTGGGTGGTCCGAAAAGTATTGTTTACGACGTTGTTTACGGGTGTGTTAGCAAGATATTCATTAACCACACAACAGTCCTCGAACATCGTAAGGTGAAAGTCCACACTTTTCTGTAATAACTTTTAAAGACCTTTAGATTAACTCCATAAAATTTCCCAACTTAGTATCGTTTATATATTCTATTATTTTGTAGCACAGTGTAATTATTTTCCATATTTAGCGGAAATATAATATTACATTTATAAGCAAACATTTAAATAATATATCCGGTTTATTATAATTCTTATTAATGCTGTAAATTCAATCATAAATTATACTAACATTTCTGTTGACCACAAACACTAGCTGTTATCGAAATTAATATCAGTAACGAATTTACTAAAGGAACACTAACCGAATACTTCATTTTTTACAAGGAAATTTATGTGCGAATAGTTTTTTTTTGTTTAAATATCCTTATAGTTCTTCCGGATAAACCGTTGCGTACGAGTTTTAAATCGTTACTGAATCTAAATATCTTAACTATATTTAACTTAACATTGGATTTTAGTTTGTGCTATTAAGGAAAAAAACTTTAATGTAAATACTTACATATGCACATATGAATATAAACGTTTAATTGTTTTAAAGAACAAGTAGAATAAATACTTGTTTATTGTTTAAATAACATTTTTTTTTTATTATTTATTAAAACTATAGGGATAACTAACTATTTAACAATTATCAATAGTTGTCGAAGCATATTAGACATTAGTTACGAATGTCTTATGTATTTCTGTTACAATTACATATTTGAAAAATAAAATTTATTGACTTTAAGGTCAATATATAAGTCACAATTATTTCTATTCCTAAGTTTGTTTATATCCGCTTTAAATTGAGTGTTAAGTAATCTTAAATGTTATGCAAATTTATTAAAAATAATTGTATAATGATGAAAAAACAACGAAAAACAATAACAAATTTTATAACAATAATTATGAAGTTATCTTTTAATGATGTTCAGCTTTTGTTGACATAGTCTATATTCACACTGTAGTCTAGTCTATAGTCTAGTTATAGTCTAGTCTAGTCTAGTCTATAGGTCTAGTCTATAGTCTAGTCTATAGTCTAGTCTATAGTCTAGTCTATAGTCTAGTCTATAGTCTAGTCTATAGTCTAGTCTATAGTCTAGTCTATAGTCTAGTCTATAGTCTAGCTATAGTCTAGTCTATAGTCTAGTCTATAGTCTAGTCTATAGTCTAGTCTATAGTCTAGTCTATAGTCTAGTCTATAGTCTAGTCTATAGTCTAGTCTATAGTCTAGTCTATAGTCTATATAGTCTAGTCTATAGTCTAGTCTATAGTCTAGTCTATAGTCTAGTCTATAGTCTAGTCTATAGTCTAGTCTATAGTCTAGTCTATAGTCTAGTCTATAGTCTAGTCTATAGTCTAGTCTATAGTCTAGTCTAGTCTAGTCTATAGTCTAGTCTATAGTCTAGTCTATAGTCTAGTCTATAGTCTATAGTCTAGTCTAGTCTATAGTCTAGTCTATAGTCTAGTCTATAGTCTAGTCTATAGTCTAGTCTATAGTCTAGTCTATAGTCTAGTCTATAGTCTAGTCTATAGTCTAGTCTATAGTTTAGTCCATAGTCTAGTCTATAGTCTATAGTCTAGTCTATAGTCTAGTCTATAGTCTAGTCTATAGTCTAGTCTATAGTCTAGTCTATAGTCTAGTCTATAGTCTAGTCTAGTCTAGTCTATAGTCTAGTCTATAGTCTAGTCTATAGTCTAGTCTATAGTCTAGTCTATAGTCTAGTCTATAGTCTAGTCTATAGTCTAGTCTATAGTCTAGTCTATAGTCTAGTCTATAGTCTAGTCTATAGTCTAGTCTATAGTCTAGTCTATAGTCTAGTCTATAGTCTAGTCTATAGTCTAGTCTATAGTCTAGTCTATAGTCTAGTCTATAGTCTAGTCTATAGTCTAGTCTATAGTCTAGTCTATAGTCTAGTCTATAGTCTAGTCTATAGTCTAGTCTATAGTCTAGTCTATAGTCTAGTCTAGTAGTCTATAGTCTAGTCTATAGTCTAGTCTATAGTCTAGTCTATAGTCTAGTCTATAGTCTAGTCTATAGTCTAGTCTATAGTCTAGTCTATAGTCTAGTCTATAGTCTAGTCTATAGTCTAGTCTATAGTCTAGTCTATAGTCTAGTCTATAGTCTAGTCTATAGTCTAGTCTATAGTCTAGTCTATAGTCTAGTCTATAGTCTAGTCTATAGTCTAGTCTATAGTCTAGTCTATAGTCTAGTCTATAGTCTAGTCTATAGTCTAGTCTATAGTCTAGTCTATAGTCTAGTCTATAGTCTAGTCTATAGTCTAGTCTATAGTCTAGTCTATAGTCTAGTCTAGTCTAGTCTATAGTCTAGTCTATATTCTAGTCTATAGTCTAGTCTATAGTCTAGTCTATAGTCTAGTCTATAGTCTAGTCTATAGTCCTAGTCTATAGTCTAGTCTATAGTCTAGTCTATAGTCTAGTCTTAGTCTAGTCTATAGTCTAGTCTATAGTCTAGTCTATAGTCTAGTCTATAGTCTAGTCTATAGTCTAGTCTATAGTCTAGTCTATGTAGTCTAGTCTATAGTCTAGTCTATAGTCTAGTCTATAGTCTAGTCTATAGTCTAGTCTATAGTCTAGGCTATAGTCTAGTCTATAGTCTAGTCTATGCTCTAGCCTATGCTCTAGTTTATAGTTTAGTCTATAGTCTAGTCTATAGTCTAGTCTATGGTCTAGTATATAGTTTAGTCTATAGTATAGTCTACAGTTTAGCCTATAGTCTAGTCTATTAGTCTAGTCCATAGTCTAGTCTATGCTCTAGCCTATGCTCTAGTTTATAGTTTAGTCTATAGTCTAGTCTATAGTCTAGTCTATGCTCTAGTCTATAGTCTAGTCTAGTATATAGTTTAGTCTATAGTATAGTCTACAGTTTAGTCTATAGTCTAGTCTATAGCCTGCTCTGTAGTCTAATATATAGTCTAGTCTACAGTTTAGTCTACAGACTAGTCTATAGTTTAGTCTATATTCATATCTATAGTCTAGTATATGGTCCAGTTTATAGTTTAATCTGTAGTCTAGTCTATAGTCTAGTCTATAATCTAGTCCATAGTCTAGTCGATAACCTAGTCTATAGTCTAGCTTATAGACTAGTTATTGTCTAGTTTATAGTCTTATCTATATTTTAGTCTATAGTCTAGTGTACAGCTTAGTCTGTAGTCTAGTTGACAGTCCAATATGTAGAATAGTCTATAGTTTAGTCTATAGTCTAGTATGTTGTCTAGTCTATATTCTAGTCTATAGTTTTGGTACTTTTTCGTTCTTCAATTAGAACTTTTTAAATTTTTTTAATCATTCATTCATTTACTTAATCTATAATTGAATTTTTATAAGCGAAGAAATATTTAATTAAGTGTTAATTGACTGTTAAAATATTGTATGTATACGGAATTGTTTAAATATTTGCAATACTTTATATCTATATACATACATACATACATATTATGCCAATTTAATATAGAATTTTCAGAAGAATTTTATATAGAAATTTTAGAAAAATGCAACGTATACTTCCCAACCGCTTATGTGTTTAGCACACCTTTATTATTTTTGTTAATTTTAAAGTGGCTCTTAAAAGATCAAAACTATTTGATGACAAACTTATTGTGGTAGCAGTATAATGAAAATCAAAATAAATAACGATAATTTTGTGAACATTATATAAAAGAAAGTAAAATTTTATATTATTTGTATGGTAATTGATATAAAGGAACTAGTTTTGGCAATCGTAGAAGGGGAAGGGCTTAATCTAACTGTCAAAACTGATATTTTACCACTGTACCATAACATCCTTGTTACATTTTCAATACAGATCTTTCAATCTTCTTGAGCCGTTTTTTAATGGCTATTATTGATTCTTAGCGAGTTTTGCCCCTTCTTATTAATATCCATTAACCCTCCTAAAAATTTAGATACATATAACTAAAATATTAATATTTCACTGTGTATTCTTCCCCCTTCTTGCAATGTTTACAAGATCTTTTATATTATTTTTTTTGCACACCTTGTTACTTTTGTCAATTTTAATGATTTCATCACATCAAACCATTTACGGTATAGGAAACAATAACAGTGATCCAGTTTATTTCTTTTATTCAGTCAATGTCGGCTCCTTAAAGGTCATTGAAGTTTTTTTTTTGTGGCTGGTTACATGGAACCAGATTATTTAACTTTTCAAAAAAAATATGTACATATAAATATGCTGTCGGTCAATAGTTGAAAATGACAGTATTACAAGTATTGATTGCATTTTATCTTGTTTTACTTAATTGACTTAATATTATTGAATGATTATCGAGTAAAATATTCCATTGATTACATGAACCAGCAAACGAACACGATCAGTAGACGGTTTATAGTAGTCTAGTTGTGTTTTAATTAAAAGCTTAACTTATGACGTGTTTATGTTTAATTTTAAAAAATTTCCTATATTATTATTTCTAATAAATAGAACTGCATTTAGCGTAAACGTTATTTATTACTGGTATGAGTAATAAACGTATAAAACTGGTAGAGATTCACTCAGGACTGGTCATTAAATCTTAAAGAACCAGTAAACAAATCAATTGTTTAGAAATAATCATGTTTCGTGACATATCCATAGTATTTACAGTATAGTTTTAGGAATTTTATAAAAATTAACTACTATTTTATGGCACTACAATGGAGAGTATATAAACCTCACTTACAACTCGATAGATAGATAGATAGATAGATAGACTAGACTAGACTAGACTATAGACTAGACTATAGACTAGACTATAGACTAGACTATAGACTAGACTATAGACTAGACTATAGACTAGACTATAGACTAGACTATAGACTAGACTATAGACTAGACTATAGACTAGACTATAGACTAGACTATAGACTAGACTATAGACTAGACTAGACTATAGACTAGACTATAGACTAGACTATAGACTAGACTATAGACTAGACTATAGACTAGACTATAGACTAGACTATAGACTAGACTATAGACTAGACTATAGACTAGACTATAGACTAGACTATAGACTAGACTATAGACTAGACTATAGACTAGACTATAGACTAGACTATAGACTAGACTATAGACTAGACTATAGACTAGACTATAGACTAGACTATAGACTAGACTATAGACTAGACTATAGACTAGACTATAGACTAGACTATAGACTAGACTATAGACTAGACTATAGACTAGACTATAGACTAGACTAGACTAGACTATAGACTAGACTATAGACTAGACTATAGATTAGACTATAGACTAGACTATAGATTAGACTATAGACTAGACTATAGATTAGACTATAGACTAGACTATAGATTAGACTATAGACTAGACTATAGATTAGACTATAGACTAGACTATAGACTAGACTATAGACTAGACTATAGACTAGACTATAGACTAGACTATAGACTAGACTATAGACTAGACTATAGACTAGACTATAGACTAGACTATAGACTAGACTATAGACTAGACTATAGACTAGACTATAGACTAGACTATAGACTAGACTATAGACTAGACTATAGACTAGACTATAGACTTGACTATAGACTAGACTATAAACTAGACCATAGACTAGACTATAGACTAGACTATAGACTAGAATATAGACTAGACTATAGACTACACTATAGACTAGACTATAGACTAGACTATAGACTATAGACTAGACTATAGACTAGACTATAGACTAGACTATAGACTAGACTATAGACTAGACTATAGACTAGACTATAGACTAGACTATAGACTAGACTATAGACTAGACTATAGACTAGACTATAGACTAGACTATAGACTAGACTATAGACTAGACTATAGATTAGATTATAGATTAGACTATAGACTAGACTATAGATTAGACTATAGACTAGACTATAGACTAGACTAGACTAGACTAGACTAGACTAGACTAGACTAGACTAGACTAGACTAGACTATAGACTAGACTAGACTAGACTATAGACTAGACTATAGACTAGACTATAGACTAGACTATAGACTAGACTATAGACTAGACTATAGACCAGACTATAGACTAGACTATAGACTAGACTATAGACTAGACTATAGACTAGACTATAGGCTAGACTATAGACTAGACTATAGACTAGACTATAAACTAGACCATAGACTAGACTATAGACTAGACTATAGACTAGACTATAGACTAGACTATAGACTAGACTATAGACTAGACTATAGACTAGACTATAGACTAGACTATAGACTAGTCTATAGACTAGACTATAGACTAGACTATAGACTAGACTATAGACTAGACTATAGACTAGACTATAGACTAGACTATGACTAGACTAGACTAGACTATAGACTAGACTATAGACTAGACTATAGACTAGACTATAGACTAGACTATAGACTAGACTATAGATTAGATTATAGATTAGACTATAGACTAGACTATAGATTAGACTATAGACTAGACTATAGATTAGACTATAGACTAGACTATAGATTAGACTATAGACTAGACTATAGACTAGACTATAGACTAGACTATAGACTAGACTATAGACTAGACTATAGACTAGACTAGACTAGACTATAGACTAGACTATAGACTAGACTATAGACTAGACTATAGACTAGACTATAGACTAGACTATAGACTAGACTATAGACTAGACTATAGACTAGACTATAGACTAGACTATAGACTAGACTATAGACTAGACTATAGACTAGACTATAGACTAGACTATAGACTAGACTATAGACTAGACTATAAACTAGACCATAGACTAGACTATAGACTAGACTATAGACTAGAATATAGACTAGACTATAGACTACACTATAGACTAGACTATAGACTAGACTATAGACTGGACTATAGACTATAGAGTAGACTATAGACTAGACTATAGACTAGACTATAGACTAGACTATAGACTGGACTATAGACTAGAATATAGACTAGACTATAGACTAGACTATAGACTAGACTATAGACTAGACTATAGACTAGATTATAGACTAGACTATAGACTAGACTATAGACTAGACTATAGACTAGACTATAGACTAGACTATAGACTAGACTATAGACTAGACTATAGACTAGACTATAGACTAGACTATAGACTAGACTATAGACTAGACTATAGACTAGACTATAGACTAGACTATAGACTAGACTATAGACTAGACTATAGACTAGACTATAGACTAGACTATAGACTAGACCATAGACTAGACCATAGACTAGACCATAGAATAGACCATAGACTAGAGTATAGACTAGACTGTAAAGTCCAGTCCTTAGTCTGTTAGGACTAATCTATTAGGACCCTAATCCGAAAATAAAACCATTAAAGTTGTTCTAAAATAATATTTATTATATTTTTCTTAAACGCAATTTAAAAAATTTTTTTGCATTATAAATTTAGTGAGATTTTACTTTATTCGGGATTTCAGATGTCCGAACTTGGATAGTTTTTCCTGTTGTAAAAAAAAAGGAATACAATTAGGATAAATATTGTATTATATTAAGATCAATAATTACCTTTTTTGTAGTAATAATAAGCTACTTTTTGTATGGGATATTCCAAAAGTATTGTAACGAGGAAAGCCACACAAAGGGAAAATAAAAATAGGACAATCGCAGTAGACGACTAAAAAAAGAACTAAATTGATAAAAATATTCTTTTTGAATTTTGCTTAAAAACAAATTACATGTTGCAAGTGATTGACATATATCGGATCACGTGTATGACCATTTAGTAAATATAAAATGGAAAAATGCCATAAATATAATTGGAATGATAATCTGGCCAGTAAACGAAATGCTGAATGGCAAAGAAGTTCCGAAACTGATACTAAAAAGAAATGCAATTTTAATAAAAATTATAGGCATGTATTTTAAATACTTACATGATTTACAAAACATGCCCAAAAATACTAATCCGCCAAAGACAATTACCACAAACAAATTACGATTCAAACCCGCATACAGAGCCGTCCATATAGATGGTTCATAAAATATAAACACCGTTCCCAGCCAACATATCCATACACCTATAGCTAAACAAGACCAAAATGCAAATTCAAATATCTCGCTGGGAATACGAGATAATTGTTTGTGAAATTCATCATTATGAGCATATTTCTCGTAAATTTCACCACAAATTATGCCAAATAAATAACCGCCTAAATTCGTATAGAATGGAATGAATAATCTGTGATAGACTTCTTCTTCATCGCCGACATGAATATAACGGAAACTTCTGAGGAATAAAAAGATTTGTGCTGGTAATTTATAGAGTTTTTTAACGTTTAACAATTGCGAGAACTTACTCTGGTGATATTAGAAAACATGGTTCTGTTTTGTAAAAATAAGAAATACTAAAGGGTATAAGAACAGTTAGAGTTGCTAATGTAGTTAGAATTTTCTTTTTATACTGTGGATATCTGAAATTAAATGAAGTTGGGGTCTTGAGAATTTATATAAAAATGAAAGTCCATAGACTAGTCAATAGTCTAGTCAGTAATCTGGTCATTAGACTAATCGCTAGAGTAATCAACTGACTAGTCCGTAGACTAGTTAACAGACTTTTGTATAAAATAGTCAATAGACCGGTCCATAGGCAAGTCAATAGACCAGTCTATTAAAAATTCAATAGACTATCTCAAAGACTAGTCAATAGACTAGTTAATGGACCAGTCCATAGACTTGTCTATGTACTTATCAATAAATACGTCAATAGATTATTCTATAGACGAGTCAACATACCATTCTATAGACTTGTCAATCAAGCCCATAGTCTAGTCCGTAGACTAGTCAATAGACTCGTCCATAGAGTTCGAAAACAATTCATTAGACTAGTCCATTAACTATTCAAAAGTTTTGTCAATATATTAGTCTATAGACTAGTCCATAACCTAGTCTATAGACTAGTCCATAACCTAGTCTATAGACTAGTCCTAACTAGTCTATAGACTAGTCCATAACTAGTCTATAGACTAGGTTATGGACTAGTCTATAGACTAATATATTGACAAAACTTTTGAATAGTTAATGGACTAGTCTAATGAATTGTTTTCGAACTCTATGGACGAGTCTATTGACTAGTCTACGGACTAGACTATGGGCTTGATTGACAAGTCTATAGAATGGTATGTTGACTCGTCTATAGAATAATCTATTGACGTATTTATTGATAAGTACATAGACAAGTCTATGGACTGGTCCATTAACTAGTCTATTGACTAGTCTTTGAGATAGTCTATTGAATTTTTAATAGACTGGTCTATTGACTTGCCTATGGACCGGTCTATTGACTATTTTATACAAAAGTCTGTTAACTAGTCTACGGACTAGTCAGTTGATTACTCTAGCGATTAGTCTAATGACCAGATTACTGACTAGACTATTGACTAGTCTATGGACTTTCATTTTATATAAATTCTCAAGACCCCAACTTCATTTAATTTCAGATATCCACAGTATAAAAGAAAATTCTAACTACATTAGCAACTCTAACTGTTCTTATACCCTTTAGTATTTCTTATTTTTACAAAACAGAACCATGTTTTCTAATATCACCAGAGTAAGTTCTCGCAATTGTTAAACGTTAAAAAACTCTATAAATTACCAGCACAAATCTTTTATTCCTCAGAAGTTTCCGTTATATTCATGTCGGCGATGAAGAAGAAGTCTATCACAGATTATTCATTCCATTCTATACGAATTTAGGCGGTTATTTTGGCATAATTTGTGGTGAAATTTACGAGAAATATGCTCATAATGATGAATTTCACAAACAATTATCTCGTATTCCCAGCGAGATATTTGAATTTGCATTTTGGTCTTGTTTAGCTATAGGTGTATGGATATGTTGGCTGGGAACGGTGTTTATATTTATGAACCATCTATATGGACGGCTCTGTATGCGGGTTTGAATCGTAATTTGTTTGTGGTAATTGTCTTTGGCGGATTAGTATTTTTGGGCATGTTTTGTAAATCATGTAAGTATTTAAAATACATGCCTATAATTTTATTAAAATTGCATTTCTTTTTAGTATCAGTTTCGGAACTTCTTTGCCATTCAGCATTTCGTTTACTGGCCAGATTATCATTCCAATTATATTTATGGCATTTTCCATTTTATATTTACTAAATGGTCATACACGTGATCCGATATATGTCAATCACTTGCAACATGTAATTTGTTTTTAAGCAAAATTCAAAAAGAATATTTTTATCAATTTAGTTCTTTTTTAGTCGTCTACTGCGATTGTCCTATTTTTATTTTCCCTTTGTGTGGCTTTCCTCGTTACAATACTTTTGGAATATCCCATACAAAAAGTAGCTTATTATTACTACAAAAAAGGTAATTATTGATCTTAATATAATACAATATTTATCCTAATTGTATTCCTTTTTTTTTACAACAGGAAAAACTATCCAAGTTCGGACATCTGAAATCCCGAATAAAGTAAAATCTCACTAAATTTATAATGCAAAAAAATTTTTTAAATTGCGTTTAAGAAAAATATAATAAATATTATTTTAGAACAACTTTAATGGTTTTATTTTCGGATTAGGGTCCTAATAGATTAGTCCTAACAGACTAAGGACTGGACTTTACAGTCTAGTCTATACTCTAGTCTATGGTCTATTCTATGGTCTAGTCTATGGTCTAGTCTATGGTCTAGTCTATAGTCTAGTCTATAGTCTAGTCTATAGTCTAGTCTATAGTCTAGTCTATAGTCTAGTCTATAGTCTAGTCTATAGTCTAGTCTATAGTCTAGTCTATAGTCTAGTCTATAGTCTAGTCTATAGTCTAGTCTATAGTCTAGTCTATAGTCTAGTCTATAGTCTAGTCTATAGTCTAGTCTATAGTCTAGTCTATAGTCTAGTCTATAATCTAGTCTATAGTCTAGTCTATAGTCTAGTCTATAGTCTAGTCTATAGTCTAGTCTATATCTAGTCTATAGTCCAGTCTATAGTCTAGTCTATAGTCTAGTCTATAGTCTAGTCTATAGTCTACTCTATAGTCTATAGTCCAGTCTATAGTCTAGTCTATAGTCTAGTCTATAGTGTAGTCTATAGTCTAGTCTATATTCTAGTCTATAGTCTAGTCTATAGTCTAGTCTATGGTCTAGTTTATAGTCTAGTCTATAGTCTAGTCTATAGTCTAGTCTATAGTCTAGTCTATAGTCTAGTCTATAGTCTAGTCTATAGTCTAGTCTATAGTCTAGTCTATAGTCTAGTCTATAGTCTAGTCTATAGTCTAGTCTATAGTCTAGTCTATAGTCTAGTCTATAGTCTAGTCTATAGTCTAGTCTATAGTCTAGTCTAGTCTAGTCTATAGTCTAGTCTATAGTCTAGTCTATAGTCTAGTCTATAGTCTAGTCTATAGTCTAGTCTATAGTCTAATCTATAGTCTAGTCTATAGTCTAATCTATAGTCTAGTCTATAGTCTAATCTATAGTCTAGTCTATAGTCTAATCTATAATCTAATCTATAGTCTAGTCTATAGTCTAGTCTATAGTCTAGTCTATAGTCTAGTCTATAGTCTAGTCTATAGTCTAGTCTGTAGTCTAGTCTATAGTCTAGTCTATAGTCTAGTCTATAGTCTAGTCTATAGTCTAGTCTATAGTCTAGTCTATAGTCTAGTCTATAGACTAGTCTATAGTCTAGTCTATAGTCTAGTCTATAGTCTAGTCTATAGTCTAGTCTATAGTCTAGTCTATAGTCTAGTCTATAGTCTAGTCTATAGTCTAGTCTATGGTCTAGTTTATAGTCTAGTCTATAGTCTAGTCTATAGTCTAGCCTATAGTCTAGTCTATAGTCTAGTCTATAGTCTAGTCTATAGTCTAGTCTATAGTCTGGTCTATAGTCTAGTCTATAGTCTAGTCTATAGTCTAGTCTATAGTCTAGTCTATAGTCTAGTCTAAGTCTAGTCTAGTCTAGTCTATAGTCTAGTCTAGTCTAGTCTAGTCTAGTCTAGTCTAGTCTAGTCTAGTCTAGTATAGTCTATAGTCTAGTCTATAGTCTAATCTATAGTCTAGTCTATAGTCTAATCTATAATCTAATCTATAGTCTAGTCTATAGTCTAGTCTATAGTCTAGTCTATAGTCTAGTCTATAGTCTAGTCTATAGTCTAGTCTATAGTCTAGTCTATAGTCTAGTCTATAGTCTAGTCTATAGTCTAGTCTATAGTCTAGTCTATAGTCTAGTCTATAGTCTAGTCTATAGTCTATAGTCTAGTCTATAGTCTAGTCTATAGTGTAGTCTATAGTCTAGTCTATATTCTAGTCTATAGTCTAGTCTATAGTCTAGTCTATGGTCTAGTTTATAGTCTAGTCTATAGTCAAGTCTATAGTCTAGTCTATAGTCTAGTCTATAGTCTAGTCTATAGTATAGTCTAGTCTAGTCTATAGTCTAGTCTATAGTCTAGTCTATAGTCTAGTCTATAGTCTAGTCTATAGTCTAGTCTATAGTCTAGTCTATAGTATAGTCTAGTCTATAGTCTACTCTAGTCTATAGTCTAGTCTATAGTCTAGTCTATAGTCTAGTCTATAGTCTAATCTATAGTCTAGTCTATAGTCTAATCTATAGTCTAGTCTATAGTCTAATCTATAGTCTAGTCTATAGTCTAATCTATAGTCTAGTCTATAGTCTAATCTATAATCTAATCTATAGTCTAGTCTATAGTCTAGTCTATAGTCCAGTCTATAGTCTAGTCTATAGTCTAGTCTATAGTCTAGTCTATAGTCTAGTCTATAGTCCAGTCTATAGTCTAGTCTATAGTCTAGTCTATAGTCTAGTCTATAGTCTAGTCTATAGTCTAGTCTATAGTCTAGTCTATAGTCTAGTCTATAGTCTAGTCTGTAGTCTAGTCTATAGTCTAGTCTATAGTCTAGTCTATAGTCTAGTCTATAGACTAGTCTATAGTCTAGTCTATAGTCTAGTCTATAGTCTAGTCTATAGTCTAGTCTATAGTCTAGTCTATAGTCTAGTCTATAGTCTAGTCTATAGTCTAGTCTATAGTCTAGTCTATAGTCTAGTCTATAGTCTAGTCTATAGTCTAGTCTATAGTCTAGTCTATAGTCTAGTCTATAGTCTAGTCTATAGTCTAGTCTATAGTCTAGTCTATAGTCTAGTCTATAGTCTAGTCTAGTCTATCTATCTATCTATCTATCTATCGAGTTGTAAGTGAGGTTTATATACTCTCCATTGTAGTGCCATAAAATAGTAGTTAATTTTTATAAAATTCCTAAAACTATACTGTAAATACTATGGATATGTCACGAAACATGATTATTTCTAAACAATTGATTTGTTTACTGGTTCTTTAAGATTTAATGACCAGTCCTGAGTGAATCTCTACCAGTTTTATACGTTTATTACTCATACCAGTAATAAATAACGTTTACGCTAAATGCAGTTCTATTTATTAGAAATAATAATATAGGAAATTTTTTAAAATTAAACATAAACACGTCATAAGTTAAGCTTTTAATTAAAACACAACTAGACTACTATAAACCGTCTACTGATCGTGTTCGTTTGCTGGTTCATGTAATCAATGGAATATTTTACTCGATAATCATTCAATAATATTAAGTCAATTAAGTAAAACAAGATAAAATGCAATCAATACTTGTAATACTGTCATTTTCAACTATTGACCGACAGCATATTTATATGTACATATTTTTTTGAAAAGTTAAATAATCTGGTTCCATGTAACCAGCCACAAAAAAAAAACTTCAATGACCTTTAAGGAGCCGACATTGACTGAATAAAAGAAATAAACTGGATCACTGTTATTGTTTCCTATACCGTAAATGGTTTGATGTGATGAAATCATTAAAATTGACAAAAGTAACAAGGTGTGCAAAAAAAATAATATAAAAGATCTTGTAAACATTGCAAGAAGGGGGAAGAATACACAGTGAAATATTAATATTTTAGTTATATGTATCTAAATTTTTAGGAGGGTTAATGGATATTAATAAGAAGGGGCAAAACTCGCTAAGAATCAATAATAGCCATTAAAAAACGGCTCAAGAAGATTGAAAGATCTGTATTGAAAATGTAACAAGGATGTTATGGTACAGTGGTAAAATATCAGTTTTGACAGTTAGATTAAGCCCTTCCCCTTCTACGATTGCCAAAACTAGTTCCTTTATATCAATTACCATACAAATAATATAAAATTTTACTTTCTTTTATATAATGTTCACAAAATTATCGTTATTTATTTTGATTTTCATTATACTGCTACCACAATAAGTTTGTCATCAAATAGTTTTGATCTTTTAAGAGCCACTTTAAAATTAACA
>NW_023997430.1:0-21961 GCF_015586225.1 Lucilia sericata | reverse complement strand
ATGATTGCACTTTAATTTGGTATATCATTTGTGGTACAATGTGTTTCGTCTAAAAAATGGTCAATTTGAAGGATCGGTAGAATTATTGTTCTATGTTTAAAACGCGTAATTTGAGGTTCCGATAGGGTGCAAATAACTTTGACAGTTTTCATGCTAGGGCAATAGTTTATGCATCATTTAAAGCATTACAGTTGCACTTTATTTTGGTGTATAATTTGTGGCATAATCAATTTTTACAAAAGTTGGATAGATCGGTATAATTTATTGGTACAGGTTTAAAAATGCGGTAATTCAAGGCTCCGATATGGTTGCAAATAACTTTATAGTTTTCATGTTATAACAGTCGTTTATATATCTTTTTATTGCATTATAGTTTCCATTTGCTTTGGTATATAACTTATTCCATAATGTATTTTTTGGAAAATGGCCATTGGATAGATCGGTAGAATTATTTTCACAGCTTTAAAACGCGGTAATTTGAGGTTCCGATATGGTTGCAAATAACATTGACAGTTTTCATCTATGACAGTCATTTATGCTCATTTTAAAGCATTAAATTGCCATTTGTTTGGTATATAATTTGTGCATAATGTTTTTTAGAAACGGCCAATTGATAATCGGTAGAATTATTTTCCCAGGTTTAAAACGCGGTAATTTGAGGTTCCGATATGGTTGTGAATAACTTTGACAGTTTTCTGCTATGACAGTCTTTATGCATCATTTTAAAGCATATGATTGCACTTTAATTTGGTATATTTGTGTAATGTGTTCGTCTAAAAAATGGTCAATTTGAAGATCGGTAGAATTATTGTTCTATGTTTAAAACGCGGTAATTTGAGGTTCCGATATGGTTGCAATAACTTTGACAGTTTTCATGCTAGGGCAATAGTTTATGCATCATTTTAAAGCATTACAGTTGCACTTTATTTTGGTGTATAATTTGTGGCATAATGAATTTTTACAAAAGTTGGATAGATCGGTATATTTATTGGTACAGGTTTAAAAATGCGGTAATTCAAGGCTCCGATATGGTTGCAAATAACTTTTATAGTTTTCATGTTATAACAGTCGTTTATATATCTTTTTATTGCATTATAGTTGCCATTTGTTTTGGTATATAATTTATTGCATAATATATTTTTAGAAAATTGCCAATTGGATAGATCGGTAGAATTATTTTCACAGCTTTAAAAAGGCGGTAATTTGAGGTTCCGATATGGTTGCAAATAACATTGACAGTTTTCATGCTATGACAGTCATTTATGCTTCATTTTAAAGCATTATGATTGCACTTTAATATGGTATATAATTTGTAGCATAATGTGTGTTTTTACTAATTGGTGAATTTGATAGATCGGTAGAATTATTGTTCTATGTTTAATAAACGCGGTAATCTGAGGTTCCGATATGGCTGCAATTAACTTTGGCAGTTTTCGTGCTAGGACAGTCGTTTATGCACCATTTAAAGCATTAAAATTGCCATTTGTTTTGGTATATAATTTATTGCATAATGTATTTTTAGAAAACGGCCAATTGGATAAATCGGTAGAATTATTTTCCCAGGTTTAAAAACGCGGTAATTTGAGGTTCCGATATGGTTGTGAATAACTTTGACAGTTTTCATGCTATGACAGTCATTTATGCATCATTTTAAAGCATTATGATTGCACTTTAATTTGGTATATCATTTGTGGTACAATGTGTTCGTCTAAAAAATGGTCAATTTGAAGGATCGGTAGAATTATTGTTCTATGTTTAAAAACGCGGTAATTTGAGGTTCCGATATGGTTGCAAATAACTTTGACAGTTTTCATGCTAGGGCAATAGTTTATGCATCATTTTAAAGCATTACAGTTGCACTTTATTTTGGTGTATAATTTGTGGCATAATGAATTTTTACAAAAGTTGGATAGATCGGTATATTTATTGGTACAGGTTTAAAAATGCGGTAATTCAAGGCTCCGATATGGTTGCAAATAACTTTTATAGTTTTCATGTTATAACAGTCGTTTATATATCTTTTATTGCATTATAGTTTCCATTTGCTTTGGTATATAACTTATTCCATAATGTATTTTTGGAAAATGGCCAATTGAATAGATCGGTAGAATTATTTTCACAGCTTTAAAACGCGGTAGTTTGAGGTTCCGATATGGCTGCAAATAACATTGACAGTTTTCACGCTATGACAGTCATTTATGCATCATTTTAAAGCATTAAAATTGCCATTTGTTTTGGTATATAATTTATTGCATAATGTATTTTTAGAAAACGGCCAATTGGATAAATCGGTAGAATTATTTTCCCAGGTTTAAAAACGCGGTAATTTGAGGTTCCGATATGGTTGTGAATAACTTTGACAGTTTTCATGCTATGACAGTCATTTATGCATCATTTTAAAGCATTATGATTGCACTTTAATTTGGTATATCATTTGTGGTACAATGTGTTCGTCTAAAAAATGGTCAATTTGAAGGATCGGTAGAATTATTGTTCTATGTTTAAAAACGCGGTAATTTGAGGTTCCGATATGGTTGCAAATAACTTTGACAGTTTTCATGCTAGGGCAATAGTTTATGCATCATTTTAAAGCATTACAGTTGCACTTTATTTTGGTGTATAATTTGTGGCATAATGAATTTTTACAAAAGTTGGATAGATCGGTATATTTATTGGTACAGGTTTAAAAATGCGGTAATTCAAGGCTCCGATATGGTTGCAAATAACTTTTATAGTTTTCATGTTATAACAGTCGTTTATATATCTTTTTATTGCATTATAGTTGCCATTTGTTTTGGTATATAATTTATTGCATAATATATTTTTAGAAAATGGCCAATTGGATAGATCGGTAGAATTATTTTCACAGCTTTAAAAAGGCGGTAATTTGAGGTTCCGATATGGTTGCAAATAACATTGACAGTTTTCATGCTATGACAGTCATTTATGCATCATTTTAAAGCATTATGATTGCACTTTAATATGGTATATAATTTGTAGCATAATGTGTGTTTTTACTAATTGGTCAATTTGATAGATCGGTAGAATTATTGTTCTATGTTTAATAAACGCAGTAATCTGAGGTTCCGATATGGTTGCAATTAACTTTGGCAGTTTTCGTGCTAGGACAGTCGTTTATGCACCATTTTAAAGCATTAAAATTGCCATTTGTTTTGGTATATAATTTATTGCATAATGTATTTTTAGAAAATGGCCAATTGGATAGATCGGTAGAATTATTTTCCCAGGTTTAAAAAGGCGGTAATTTGAGGTTCCGATATGGTTGTGAATAACTTTGACAGTTTTCATGCTATGACAGTCATTTATGCATCATTTTAAAGCATTATGATTGCACTTTAATTTGGTATATCATTTGTGGCACAATGTGTTCGTCTAAAAAATGGTCAATTTGAAGGATCGGTAGAATTATTGTTCTATGTTTAAAAACGCGGTAATTTGAGGTTCCGATATGGTTGCAAATAACTTTGACAGTTTTCATGCTAGGGCAATAGTTTATGCATCATTTTAAAGCATTACAGTTGCACTTTATTTTGGTGTATAATTTGTGGCATAATGAATTTTTACAAAAGTTGGATAGATCGGTATATTTATTGGTACAGGTTTAAAAATGCGGTAATTCAAGGCTCCGATATGGTTGCAAATAACTTTTATAGTTTTCATGTTATAACAGTCGTTTATATATCTTTTTATTGCATTATAGTTGCCATTTGTTTTGGTATATAATTTATTGCATAATATATTTTTAGAAAATTGCCAATTGGATAGATCGGTAGAATTATTTTCACAGCTTTAAAAAGGCGGTAATTTGAGGTTCCGATATGGTTGCAAATAACATTGACAGTTTTCATGCTATGACAGTCATTTATGCATTCATTTTAAAGCATTATGATTGCACTTTAATATGGTATATAATTTGTAGCATAATGTGTGTTTTTACTAATTGGTGAATTTGATAGATCGGTAGAATTATTGTTCTATGTTTAATAAACGCAGGTAATCTGAGGTTCCGATATGGCTTGCAATTAACTTTGGCAGTTTTCGTGCTAGGACAGTCGTTTATGCACCATTTTAAAGCATTAAAATTGCCATTTGTTTTGGTATATAATTTATTGCATAATGTATTTTTAGAAAACGGCCAATTGGATAGATCGGTAGAATTATTTTCCCAGGTTTAAAAACGCGGTAATTTGAGGTTCCGATATGGTTGTGAATAACTTTGACAGTTTTCATGCTATGACAGTCATTTATGCATCATTTTAAAGCATTATGATTGCACTTTAATTTGGTATATCATTTGTGGCACAATGTGTTCGTCTAAAAAATGGTCAATTTGAAGGATCGGTAGAATTATTGTTCTATGTTTAAAAACGCGGTAATTTGAGGTTCCGATATGGTTGCAAATAACTTTGACAGTTTTCATGCTAGGGCAATAGTTTATGCATCATTTTAAAGCATTACAGTTGCACTTTATTTTGGTGTATAATTTGTGGCATAATGAATTTTTACAAAAGTTGGATAGATCGGTATATTTATTGGTACAGGTTTAAAAATGCGGTAATTCAAGGCTCCGATATGGTTGCAAATAACTTTTATAGTTTTCATGTTATAACAGTCGTTTATATATCTTTTTATTGCATTATAGTTGCCATTTGTTTGGTATATAATTTATTGCATAATAGTATTTTTAGAAAATGGCCAATTGGATAGATCGGTAGAATTATTTTCACAGCTTTAAAAAGGCGGTAATTTGAGGTTCCGATATGGTTGCAAATAACATTGACAGTTTTCATGCTATGACAGTCATTTATGCATCATTTTAAAGCATTATGATTGCACTTTAATATGGTATATAATTTGTAGCATAATGTGTGTTTTTACAAATTGGTCAATTTGATAGATCGGTAGAATTATTGTTCTATGTTTAATAAACGCAGTAATCTGAGGTTCCGATATGGTTGCAATTAACTTTGGCAGTTTTCGTGCTAGGACAGTCGTTTATGCACCATTTTAAAGCATTAAAATTGCCATTTGTTTTGGTATATAATTTATTGCATAATGTATTTTTAGAAAATGGCCAATTGGATAGATCGGTAGAATTATTTTCCCAGGTTTAAAAAGGCGGTAATTTGAGGTTCCGATATGGTTGTGAATAACTTTGACAGTTTTCATGCTATGACAGTCATTTATGCATCATTTTAAAGCATTATGATTGCACTTTAATTTGGTATATCATTTGTGGCACAATGTGTTCGTCTAAAAAATGGTCAATTTGAAGGATCGGTAGAATTATTGTTCTATGTTTAAAAACGCGGTAATTTGAGGTTCCGATATGGTTGCAAATAACTTTGACAGTTTTCATGCTAGGGCAATAGTTTATGCATCATTTTAAAGCATTACAGTTGCACTTTATTTTGGTGTATAATTTGTGGCATAATGAATTTTTACAAAAGTTGGATAGATCGGTATATTTATTGGTACAGGTTTAAAAATGCGGTAATTCAAGGCTCCGATATGGTTGCAAATAACTTTTATAGTTTTCATGTTATAACAGTCGTTTATATATCTTTTTATTGCATTATAGTTGCCATTTGTTTTGGTATATAATTTATTGCATAATATATTTTTAGAAAATGGCCAATTGGATAGATCGGTAGAATTATTTTCACAGCTTTAAAAAGGCGGTAATTTGAGGTTCCGATATGGTTGCAAATAACATTGACAGTTTTCATGCTATGACAGTCATTTATGCTTCATTTTAAAGCATTATGATTGCACTTTAATATGGTATATAATTTGTAGCATAATGTGTGTTTTTACTAATTGGTGAATTTGATAGATCGGTAGAATTATTGTTCTATGTTTAATAAACGCGGTAATCTGAGGTTCCGATATGGCTGCAATTAACTTTGGCAGTTTTCGTGCTAGGACAGTCGTTTATGCACCATTTTAAAGCATTAAAATTGCCATTTGTTTTGGTATATAATTTATTGCATAATGTATTTTTAGAAAACGGCCAATTGGATAAATCGGTAGAATTATTTTCCCAGGTTTAAAAACGCGGTAATTTGAGGTTCCGATATGGTTGTGAATAACTTTGACAGTTTTCATGCTATGACAGTCATTTATGCATCATTTTAAAGCATTATGATTGCACTTTAATTTGGTATATCATTTGTGGTACAATGTGTTCGTCTAAAAAATGGTCAATTTGAAGGATCGGTAGAATTATTGTTCTATGTTTAAAAACGCGGTAATTTGAGGTTCCGATATGGTTGCAAATAACTTTGACAGTTTTCATGCTAGGGCAATAGTTTATGCATCATTTTAAAGCATTACAGTTGCACTTTATTTTGGTGTATAATTTGTGGCATAATGAATTTTTACAAAAGTTGGATAGATCGGTATATTTATTGGTACAGGTTTAAAAATGCGGTAATTCAAGGCTCCGATATGGTTGCAAATAACTTTTATAGTTTTCATGTTATAACAGTCGTTTATATATCTTTTTATTGCATTATAGTTGCCATTTGTTTTGGTATATAATTTATTGCATAATATATTTTTAGAAAATGGCCAATTGGATAGATCGGTAGAATTATTTTCACAGCTTTAAAAAGGCGGTAATTTGAGGTTCCGATATGGTTGCAAATAACATTGACAGTTTTCATGCTATGACAGTCATTTATGCTTCATTTTAAAGCATTATGATTGCACTTTAATATGGTATATAATTTGTAGCATAATGTGTGTTTTTACTAATTGGTGAATTTGATAGATCGGTAGAATTATTGTTCTATGTTTAATAAACGCGGTAATCTGAGGTTCCGATATGGCTGCAATTAACTTTGGCAGTTTTCGTGCTAGGACAGTCGTTTATGCACCATTTTAAAGCATTAAAATTGCCATTTGTTTTGGTATATAATTTATTGCATAATGTATTTTAGAAAATGGCCAATTGGATAGATCGGTAGAATTATTTTCCCAGGTTTAAAAACGCGGTAATTTGAGGTTCCGATATGGTTGTGAATAACTTTGACAGTTTTCATGCTATGACAGTCATTTATGCATCATTTTAAAGCATTATGATTGCACTTTAATTTGGTATATCATTTGTGGCTACAATGTGTTCGTCTAAAAAATGGTCAATTTGAAGGATCGGTAGAATTATTGTTCTATGTTTAAAAACGCGGTAATTTGAGGTTCCGATATGGTTGCAAATAACTTTGACAGTTTTCATGCTAGGGCAATAGTTTATGCATCATTTTAAAGCATTACAGTTGCACTTTATTTTGGTGTATAATTTGTGGCATAATGAATTTTTACAAAAGTTGGATAGATCGGTATATTTATTGGTACAGGTTTAAAAATGCGGTAATTCAAGGCTCCGATATGGTTGCAAATAACTTTTATAGTTTTCATGTTATAACAGTCGTTTATATATCTTTTTATTGCATTATAGTTTCCATTTGCTTTGGTATATAACTTATTCCATAATGTATTTTTGGAAAATGGCCAATTGAATAGATCGGTAGAATTATTTTCACAGCTTTAAAAACGCGGTAGTTTGAGGTTCCGATATGGCTGCAAATAACATTGACAGTTTTCACGCTATGACAGTCATTTATGCATTCATTTTAAAGCATTAAAATTGCCATTTGTTTTGGTATATAATTTATTGCATAATGTATTTTTAGAAAACGGCCAATTGGATAAATCGGTAGAATTATTTTCCCAGGTTTAAAAACGCGGTAATTTGAGGTTCCGATATGGTTGTGAATAACTTTGACAGTTTTCATGCTATGACAGTCATTTATGCATCATTTTAAAGCATTATGATTGCACTTTAATTTGGTATATCATTTGTGGTACAATGTGTTCGTCTAAAAAATGGTCAATTTGAAGGATCGGTAGAATTATTGTTCTATGTTTAAAAACGCGGTAATTTGAGGTTCCGATATGGTTGCAAATAACTTTGACAGTTTTCATGCTAGGGCAATAGTTTATGCATCATTTTAAAGCATTACAGTTGCACTTTATTTTGGTGTATAATTTGTGGCATAATGAATTTTTACAAAAGTTGGATAGATCGGTATATTTATTGGTACAGGTTTAAAAATGCGGTAATTCAAGGCTCCGATATGGTTGCAAATAACTTTTATAGTTTTCATGTTATAACAGTCGTTTATATATCTTTTTATTGCATTATAGTTGCCATTTGTTTTGGTATATAATTTATTGCATAATATATTTTTAGAAAATTGCCAATTGGATAGATCGGTAGAATTATTTTCACAGCTTTAAAAAGGCGGTAATTTGAGGTTCCGATATGGTTGCAAATAACATTGACAGTTTTCATGCTATGACAGTCATTTATGCATCATTTTAAAGCATTATGATTGCACTTTAATATGGTATATAATTTGTAGCATAATGTGTGTTTTTACAAATTGGTCAATTTGATAGATCGGTAGAATTATTGTTCTATGTTTAATAAACGCAGTAATCTGAGGTTCCGATATGGTTGCAATTAACTTTGGCAGTTTTCGTGCTAGGACAGTCGTTTATGCACCATTTTAAAGCATTAAAATTGCCATTTGTTTTGGTATATAATTTATTGCATAATGTATTTTAAGAAAATGGCCAATTGGATAGATCGGTAGAATTATTTTCCCAGGTTTAAAAAGGCGGTAATTTGAGGTTCCGATATGGTTGTGAATAACTTTGACAGTTTTCATGCTATGACAGTCATTTATGCATCATTTTAAAGCATTATGATTGCACTTTAATTTGGTATATCATTTGTGGCACAATGTGTTCGTCTAAAAAATGGTCAATTTGAAGGATCGGTAGAATTATTGTTCTATGTTTAAAAACGCGGTAATTTGAGGTTCCGATATGGTTGCAAATAACTTTGACAGTTTTCATGCTAGGGCAATAGTTTATGCATCATTTTAAAGCATTACAGTTGCACTTTATTTTGGTGTATAATTTGTGGCATAATGAATTTTTACAAAAGTTGGATAGATCGGTATATTTATTGGTACAGGTTTAAAAATGCGGTAATTCAAGGCTCCGATATGGTTGCAAATAACTTTTATAGTTTTCATGTTATAACAGTCGTTTATATATCTTTTTATTGCATTATAGTTGCCATTTGTTTTGGTATATAACTTATTGCATAATATATTTTTAGAAAATTGCCAATTGGATAGATCGGTAGAATTATTTTCACAGCTTTAAAAAGGCGGTAATTTGAGGTTCCGATATGGTTGCAAATAACATTGACAGTTTTCATGCTATGACAGTCATTTATGCATCATTTTAAAGCATTATGATTGCACTTTAATATGGTATATAATTTGTAGCATAATGTGTGTTTTTACTAATTGGTGAATTTGATAGATCGGTAGAATTATTGTTCTATGTTTAATAAACGCAGTAATCTGAGGTTCCGATATGGTTGCAATTAACTTTGGCAGTTTTCGTGCTAGGACAGTCGTTTATGCACCATTTTAAAGCATTAAAATTGCCATTTGTTTTGGTATATAATTTATTGCATAATGTATTTTAGAAAATGGCCAATTGGATAGATCGGTAGAATTATTTTCCCAGGTTTAAAAAGGCGGTAATTTGAGGTTCCGATATGGTTGTGAATAACTTTGACAGTTTTCATGCTATGACAGTCATTTATGCATCACTTTAATTTGGTATATCATTTGTGGCACAATGTGTTCGTCTAAAAAATGGTCAATTTGAAGGATCGGTAGAATTATTGTTCTATGTTTAAAAACGCGGTAATTTGAGGTTCCGATATGGTTGCAAATAACTTTGACAGTTTTCATGCTAGGGCAATAGTTTATGCATCATTTTAAAGCATTACAGTTGCACTTTATTTTGGTGTATAATTTGTGGCATAATGAATTTTTACAAAAGTTGGATAGATCGGTATATTTATTGGTACAGGTTTAAAAATGCGGTAATTCAAGGCTCCGATATGGTTGCAAATAACTTTTATAGTTTTCATGTTATAACAGTCGTTTATATATCTTTTTATTGCATTATAGTTGCCATTTGTTTTGGTATATAATTTATTGCATAATATATTTTTAGAAAATGGCCAATTGGATAGATCGGTAGAATTATTTTCACAGCTTTAAAAAGGCGGTAATTTGAGGTTCCGATATGGTTGCAAATAACATTGACAGTTTTCATGCTATGACAGTCATTTATGCTTCATTTTAAAGCATTATGATTGCACTTTAATATGGTATATAATTTGTAGCATAATGTGTGTTTTTACTAATTGGTGAATTTGATAGATCGGTAGAATTATTGTTCTATGTTTAATAAACGGTAATCTGAGGTTCCGATATGGCTGCAATTAAATTTGGCAGTTTTCGTGCTAGGACAGTCGTTTATGCACCATTTTAAAGCAATTAAAATTGCCATTTGTTTTGGTATATAATTATTTCATAATGTATTTTTAGAAAACGGCCAATTGGATAAATCGGTTAGAATTATTTTCCCAGGTTTAAAAACGCAGGTTTGAGGTTCCGATTTTGTTGTGAATAACTTTGACAGTTTTCATGTTATGACAGTCATTTATGCATCATTTTAAAGCATTATGATTGCACTTTATTTGGTATATCATTGTGGTACAATGTTCGTCTAAAAAATGGTCAATTTGAAGGATCGGTTAGATTATTGTTCTATGTTTAAAAACGCGGTAATTTGAGGTTCGATATGGCTGCAAAAACATTGACAGTTTTTCACGCTATGACAGTCATTTATGCATCATTTTAAGCATTAAAATTGCCATTTGTTTTGGTATATAATTTATTGCATAATGTATTTTTAGAAAACGGCCAATTGGATAGATCGGTAGAATTATTTTCCCAGGTTTAAAAAGGCGGTAATTTGAGGTTCCGATATGGTTGTGAATACTTTGACAGTTTTCATGCTATGACAGTCATTTATGCATCATTTTAAAGCATTATGATTGCACTTTAATTTGGTATATCATTTGTGGCATAATGTGTTCGTCTAAAAAATGGTCAATTTGAAGGATCGGTAGAATTATTGTTCTATGTTTAAAAACGCGGTAATTTGAGGTTCCGATATGGTTGCAAATAACTTTGACAGTTTTCATGCTAGGGCAATAGTTTATGCATCATTTTAAAGCATTACAGTTGCACTTTATTTTGGTGTATAATTTGTGGCATAATGAATTTTTACAAAAGTTGGATAGATCGGTATATTTATTGGTACAGGTTTAAAAATGCGGTAATTCAAGGCTCCGATATGGTTGCAAATAACTTTTATAGTTTTCATGTTATAACAGTCGTTTATATATCTTTTTATTGCATTATAGTTGCCATTTGTTTTGGTATATAATTTATTGCATAATATATTTTTAGAAAATTGCCAATTGGATAGATCGGTAGAATTATTTTCACAGCTTTAAAAAGGCGGTAATTTGAGGTTCCGATATGGTTGCAAATAACATTGACAGTTTTCATGCTATGACAGTCATTTATGCATCATTTTAAAGCATTATGATTGCACTTTAATATGGTATATAATTTGTAGCATAATGTGTGTTTTTACTAATTGGTCAATTTGATAGATCGGTAGAATTATTGTTCTATGTTTAATAAACGCAGTAATCTGAGGTTCCGATATGGTTGCAATTAACTTTGGCAGTTTTCGTGCTAGGACAGTCGTTTATGCACCATTTTAAAGCATTAAAATTGCCATTTGTTTTGGTATATAATTTATTGCATAATGTATTTTTAGAAAATGGCCAATTGGATAGATCGGTAGAATTATTTTCCCAGGTTTAAAAAGGCGGTAATTTGAGGTTCCGATATGGTTGTGAATAACTTTGACAGTTTTCATGCTATGACAGTCATTTATGCATCATTTTAAGCATTATGATTGCACTTTAATTTGGTATATCATTTGTGGCATAATGTGTTCGTCTAAAAAATGGTCAATTTGAATGGATCGGTAGAATTATTGTTCTATGTTTAAAAACGCGGTAATTTGAGGTTCCGATATGGTTGCAAATAACTTTGACAGTTTTCATGCTAGGGCAATAGTTTATGCATCATTTTAAAGCATTACAGTTGCACTTTATTTTGGTGTATAATTTGTGGCATAATGAATTTTTACAAAAGTTGGATAGATCGGTATATTTATTGGTACAGGTTTAAAAATGCGGTAATTCAAGGCTCCGATATGGTTGCAAATAACTTTTATAGTTTTCATGTTATAACAGTCGTTTATATATCTTTTTATTGCATTATAGTTGCCATTTGTTTTGGTATATAATTTATTGCATAATATATTTTAGAAAATTGCCAATTGGATAGATCGGTAGAATTATTTTCACAGCTTTAAAAGGCGGTAATTTGAGGTTCCGATATGGTTGCAAATAACATTGACAGTTTTCATGCTATGACAGTCATTTATGCTTCATTTTAAAGCATTATGATGCACTTTAATATGGTATATAATTTGTAGCATAATGTGTGTTTTTACTAATGGTGAATTTGATAGATCGGTAGAATTATTGTTCTATGTTTAATAAACGCGGTAATCTGAGGTTCCGATATGGCTGCAATTAACTTTGGCAGTTTTCGTGCTAGGACAGTCGTTTATGCACCATTTTAATTTATGCATCATTTAAGCATTAATTGCCATTTGTTTTGGTATATAATTTATTGCATAATGTATTTTTAGAAAACGGCCAATTGGATAAATCGGTAGAATTATTTTCCCAGGTTTAAAACGCGGTAATTTGAGGTTCCGATATGGTTGTGAATAACTTTGACAGTTTTCATGCTATGACAGTCATTTATGCATCATTTTAAAGCATTATGATTGCACTTTAATTTGGTATATCATTTGTGGTACAATGTGTTCGTCTAAAAAATGGTCAATTTGAAGGATCGGTAGAATTATTGTTCTATGTTTAAAAACGCGGTAATTTGAGGTTCCGATATGGTTGCAAATAACTTTGACAGTTTTCATGCTAGGGCAATAGTTTATGCATCATTTTAAAGCATTACAGTTGCACTTTATTTTGGTGTATAATTTGTGGCATAATGAATTTTTACAAAAGTTGGATAGATCGGTATATTTATTGGTACAGGTTTAAAAATGCGGTAATTCAAGGCTCCGATATGGTTGCAAATAACTTTTATAGTTTCATGTTATAACAGTCGTTTATATATCTTTTTATTGCATTATAGTTTCCATTTGCTTTGGTATATAACTTATTCCATAATGTATTTTTGGAAAATGGCCAATTGAATAGATCGGTAGAATTATTTTCACAGCTTTAAAAACGCGGTAGTTTGAGGTTCCGATATGGCTGCAAATAACATTGACAGTTTTCACGCTATGACAGTCATTTATGCATCATTTTAAAGCATTAAAATTGCCATTTGTTTTGGTATATAATTTATTGCATAATGTATTTTTAGAAAATGGCCAATTGGATAGATCGGTAGAATTATTTTCCCAGGTTTAAAAAGGCGGTAATTTGAGGTTCCGATATGGTTGTGAATAACTTTGACAGTTTTCATGCTATGACAGTCATTTATGCATCATTTTAAAGCATTATGATTGCACTTTAATTTGGTATATCATTTGTGGCTACAATGTGTTCGTCTAAAAAATGGTCAATTTGAAGGATCGGTAGAATTATTGTTCTATGTTTAAAAACGCGGTAATTTGAGGTTCCGATATGGTTGCAAATAACTTTGACAGTTTTCATGCTAGGGCAATAGTTTATGCATCATTTTAAAGCATTACAGTTGCACTTTATTTTGGTGTATAATTTGTGGCATAATGAATTTTTACAAAAGTTGGATAGATCGGTATATTTATTGGTACAGGTTTAAAAATGCGGTAATTCAAGGCTCCGATATGGTTGCAAATAACTTTTATAGTTTTCATGTTATAACAGTCGTTTATATATCTTTTTATTGCATTATAGTTGCCATTTGTTTTGGTATATAATTTATTGCATAATATATTTTTAGAAAATTGCCAATTGGATAGATCGGTAGAATTATTTTCACAGCTTTAAAAAGGCGGTAATTTGAGGTTCCGATATGGTTGCAAATAACATTGACAGTTTTCATGCTATGACAGTCATTTATGCTTCATTTTAAAGCATTATGATTGCACTTTAATATGGTATATAATTTGTAGCATAATGTGTGTTTTTACTAATTGGTGAATTTGATAGATCGGTAGAATTATTGTTCTATGTTTAATAAACGCGGTAATCTGAGGTTCCGATATGGCTGCAATTAACTTTGGCAGTTTTCGTGCTAGGACAGTCGTTTATGCACCATTTTAAAGCATTAAAATTGCCATTTGTTTTGGTATATAATTTATTGCATAATGTATTTTTAGAAAACGGCCAATTGGATAAATCGGTAGAATTATTTTCCCAGGTTTAAAAACGCGGTAATTTGAGGTTCCGATATGGTTGTGAATAACTTTGACAGTTTTCATGCTATGACAGTCATTTATGCATCATTTTAAAGCATTATGATTGCACTTTAATTTGGTATATCATTTGTGGTACAATGTGTTCGTCTAAAAAATGGTCAATTTGAAGGATCGGTAGAATTATTGTTCTATGTTTAAAAACGCGGTAATTTGAGGTTCCGATATGGTTGCAAATAACTTTGACAGTTTTCATGCTAGGGCAATAGTTTATGCATCATTTTAAAGCATTACAGTTGCACTTTATTTTGGTGTATAATTTGTGGCATAATGAATTTTTACAAAAGTTGGATAGATCGGTATATTTATTGGTACAGGTTTAAAAATGCGGTAATTCAAGGCTCCGATATGGTTGCAAATAACTTTTATAGTTTTCATGTTATAACAGTCGTTTATATATCTTTTTATTGCATTATAGTTTCCATTTGCTTTGGTATATAACTTATTCCATAATGTATTTTTGGAAAATGGCCAATTGAATAGATCGGTAGAATTATTTTCACAGCTTTAAAAACGCGGTAGTTTGAGGTTCCGATATGGCTGCAAATAACATTGACAGTTTTCACGCTATGACAGTCATTTATGCATCATTTTAAAGCATTAAAATTGCCATTTGTTTTGGTATATAATTTATTGCATAATGTATTTTTAGAAAACGGCCAATTGGATAAATCGGTAGAATTATTTTCCCAGGTTTAAAAACGCGGTAATTTGAGGTTCCGATATGGTTGTGAATAACTTTGACAGTTTTCATGCTATGACAGTCATTTATGCATCATTTTAAAGCATTATGATTGCACTTTAATTTGGTATATCATTTGTGGTACAATGTGTTCGTCTAAAAAATGGTCAATTTGAAGGATCGGTAGAATTATTGTTCTATGTTTAAAAACGCGGTAATTTGAGGTTCCGATATGGTTGCAAATAACTTTGACAGTTTTCATGCTAGGGCAATAGTTTATGCATCATTTTAAAGCATTACAGTTGCACTTTATTTTGGTGTATAATTTGTGGCATAATGAATTTTTACAAAAGTTGGATAGATCGGTATATTTATTGGTACAGGTTTAAAAATGCGGTAATTCAAGGCTCCGATATGGTTGCAAATAACTTTTATAGTTTTCATGTTATAACAGTCGTTTATATATCTTTTTATTGCATTATAGTTGCCATTTGTTTTGGTATATAATTTATTGCATAATATATTTTTAGAAAATGCCAATTGGATAGATCGGTAGAATTATTTTCACAGCTTTAAAAAGGCGGTAATTTGAGGTTCCGATATGGTTGCAAATAACATTGACAGTTTTCATGCTATGACAGTCATTTATGCATCATTTTAAAGCATTATGATTGCACTTTAATATGGTATATAATTTGTAGCATAATGTGTGTTTTTACTAATTGGTCAATTTGATAGATCGGTAGAATTATTGTTCTATGTTTAATAAACGCAGTAATCTGAGGTTCCGATATGGCTGCAATTAACTTTGGCAGTTTTCGTGCTAGGACAGTCGTTTATGCACCATTTTAAAGCATTAAAATTGCCATTTGTTTTGGTATATAATTTATTGCATAATGTATTTTTAGAAAACGGCCAATTGGATAAATCGGTAGAATTATTTTCCCAGGTTTAAAAACGCGGTAATTTGAGGTTCCGATATGGTTGTGAATAACTTTGACAGTTTTCATGCTATGACAGTCATTTATGCATCATTTTAAAGCATTATGATTGCACTTTAATTTGGTATATCATTTGTGGTACAATGTGTTCGTCTAAAAAATGGTCAATTTGAAGGATCGGTAGAATTATTGTTCTATGTTTAAAAACGCGGTAATTTGAGGTTCCGATATGGTTGCAAATAACTTTGACAGTTTTCATGCTAGGGCAATAGTTTATGCATCATTTTAAAGCATTACAGTTGCACTTTATTTTGGTGTATAATTTGTGGCATAATGAATTTTTACAAAAGTTGGATAGATCGGTATATTTATTGGTACAGGTTTAAAAATGCGGTAATTCAAGGCTCCGATATGGTTGCAAATAACTTTTATAGTTTTCATGTTATAACAGTCGTTTATATATCTTTTTATTGCATTATAGTTTCCATTTGCTTTGGTATATAACTTATTCCATAATGTATTTTTGGAAAATGGCCAATTGAATAGATCGGTAGAATTATTTTCACAGCTTTAAAAACGCGGTAGTTTGAGGTTCCGATATGGCTGCAAATAACATTGACAGTTTTCACGCTATGACAGTCATTTATGCATCATTTTAAAGCATTAAAATTGCCATTTGTTTTGGTATATAATTTATTGCATAATGTATTTTTAGAAAACGGCCAATTGGATAAATCGGTAGAATTATTTTCCCAGGTTTAAAAACGCGGTAATTTGAGGTTCCGATATGGTTGTGAATAACTTTGACAGTTTTCATGCTATGACAGTCATTTATGCATCATTTTAAAGCATTATGATTGCACTTTAATTTGGTATATCATTTGTGGTACAATGTGTTCGTCTAAAAAATGGTCAATTTGAAGGATCGGTAGAATTATTGTTCTATGTTTAAAAACGCGGTAATTTGAGGTTCCGATATGGTTGCAAATAACTTTGACAGTTTTCATGCTAGGGCAATAGTTTATGCATCATTTTAAAGCATTACAGTTGCACTTTATTTTGGTGTATAATTTGTGGCATAATGAATTTTTACAAAAGTTGGATAGATCGGTATATTTATTGGTACAGGTTTAAAAATGCGGTAATTCAAGGCTCCGATATGGTTGCAAATAACTTTTATAGTTTTCATGTTATAACAGTCGTTTATATATCTTTTTATTGCATTATAGTTTCCATTTGCTTTGGTATATAACTTATTCCATAATGTATTTTTGGAAAATGGCCAATTGAATAGATCGGTAGAATTATTTTCACAGCTTTAAAAACGCGGTAGTTTGAGGTTCCGATATGGCTGCAAATAACATTGACAGTTTTCACGCTATGACAGTCATTTATGCATCATTTTAAAGCATTAAAATTGCCATTTGTTTTGGTATATAATTTATTGCATAATGTATTTTTAGAAAACGGCCAATTGGATAAATCGGTAGAATTATTTTCCCAGGTTTAAAAACGCGGTAATTTGAGGTTCCGATATGGTTGTGAATAACTTTGACAGTTTTCATGCTATGACAGTCATTTATGCATCATTTTAAAGCATTATGATTGCACTTTAATTTGGTATATCATTTGTGGTACAATGTGTTCGTCTAAAAAATGGTCAATTTGAAGGATCGGTAGAATTATTGTTCTATGTTTAAAAACGCGGTAATTTGAGGTTCCGATATGGTTGCAAATAACTTTGACAGTTTTCATGCTAGGGCAATAGTTTATGCATCATTTTAAAGCATTACAGTTGCACTTTATTTTGGTGTATAATTTGTGGCATAATGAATTTTTACAAAAGTTGGATAGATCGGTATATTTATTGGTACAGGTTTAAAAATGCGGTAATTCAAGGCTCCGATATGGTTGCAAATAACTTTTATAGTTTTCATGTTATAACAGTCGTTTATATATCTTTTTATTGCATTATAGTTGCCATTTGTTTTGGTATATAATTTATTGCATAATATATTTTTAGAAAATTGCCAATTGGATAGATCGGTAGAATTATTTTCACAGCTTTAAAAAGGCGGTAATTTGAGGTTCCGATATGGTTGCAAATAACATTGACAGTTTTCATGCTATGACAGTCATTTATGCTTCATTTTAAAGCATTATGATTGCACTTTAATATGGTATATAATTTGTAGCATAATGTGTGTTTTTACTAATTGGTGAATTTGATAGATCGGTAGAATTATTGTTCTATGTTTAATAAACGCGGTAATCTGAGGTTCCGATATGGCTGCAATTAACTTTGGCAGTTTTCGTGCTAGGACAGTCGTTTATGCACCATTTTAAAGCATTAAAATTGCCATTTGTTTTGGTATATAATTTATTGCATAATGTATTTTTAGAAAACGGCCAATTGGATAAATCGGTAGAATTATTTTCCCAGGTTTAAAAACGCGGTAATTTGAGGTTCCGATATGGTTGTGAATAACTTTGACAGTTTTCATGCTATGACAGTCATTTATGCATCATTTTAAAGCATTATGATTGCACTTTAATTTGGTATATCATTTGTGGTACAATGTGTTCGTCTAAAAAATGGTCAATTTGAAGGATCGGTAGAATTATTGTTCTATGTTTAAAAACGCGGTAATTTGAGGTTCCGATATGGTTGCAAATAACTTTGACAGTTTTCATGCTAGGGCAATAGTTTATGCATCATTTTAAAGCATTACAGTTGCACTTTATTTTGGTGTATAATTTGTGGCATAATGAATTTTTACAAAAGTTGGATAGATCGGTATATTTATTGGTACAGGTTTAAAAATGCGGTAATTCAAGGCTCCGATATGGTTGCAAATAACTTTTATAGTTTTCATGTTATAACAGTCGTTTATATATCTTTTTATTGCATTATAGTTTCCATTTGCTTTGGTATATAACTTATTCCATAATGTATTTTTGGAAAATGGCCAATTGAATAGATCGGTAGAATTATTTTCACAGCTTTAAAAACGCGGTAGTTTGAGGTTCCGATATGGCTGCAAATAACATTGACAGTTTTCACGCTATGACAGTCATTTATGCATCATTTTAAAGCATTAAAATTGCCATTTGTTTTGGTATATAATTTATTGCATAATGTATTTTTAGAAAACGGCCAATTGGATAAATCGGTAGAATTATTTTCCCAGGTTTAAAAACGCGGTAATTTGAGGTTCCGATATGGTTGTGAATAACTTTGACAGTTTTCATGCTATGACAGTCATTTATGCATCATTTTAAAGCATTATGATTGCACTTTAATTTGGTATATCATTTGTGGTACAATGTGTTCGTCTAAAAAATGGTCAATTTGAAGGATCGGTAGAATTATTGTTCTATGTTTAAAAACGCGGTAATTTGAGGTTCCGATATGGTTGCAAATAACTTTGACAGTTTTCATGCTAGGGCAATAGTTTATGCATCATTTTAAAGCATTACAGTTGCACTTTATTTTGGTGTATAATTTGTGGCATAATGAATTTTTACAAAAGTTGGATAGATCGGTATATTTATTGGTACAGGTTTAAAAATGCGGTAATTCAAGGCTCCGATATGGTTGCAAATAACTTTTATAGTTTTCATGTTATAACAGTCGTTTATATATCTTTTTATTGCATTATAGTTGCCATTTGTTTTGGTATATAATTTATTGCATAATATATTTTTAGAAAATTGCCAATTGGATAGATCGGTTAGAATTATTTTCACAGCTTTAAAAAGGCGGGTAATTTGAGGTTCCGATATGGTTGCAAATAACATTGACAGTTTTCATGCTATGACAGTCATTTATGCTTCATTTTAAAGCATTATGATTGCACTTTAATATGGTATATAATTTAGCATAATGTGTGTTTTTACTAATTGGTGAATTTGATGAGCGGTTAGAATTCATTGTTCTATGTTTAATAAACGCAGGTAATCTGAGGTTCCGGATATGGCTTGCAATTAACTTTGGCAGTTTTCGTGCTAGGCAGTCGTTTATGCACCATTTAAAGCATTAAATTGCATTTGTTTTGTGTATAATAATAATTATTGAAACAATAGATGGTATTTTAAGAAAACGGCCATATGGTTAAATAACTTTTATAGATTTATAATCGTTTAGAATATTTCCCATTTGTTTAAATATACTTTTTGCAAATTTTTTAGGCCATGGATAGATGTGAGGTTTCCGATGGAATTTGAGGTTCCGATTGGTGTGAATAACTTTGACAGTTTTCATGCTATGACAGTCATTTATGCATCATTTTAAAGCATTATGATTGCACTTTAATTTGGTATATCATTTGTGGTACAATGTGTTCGTCTAAAAAATGGTCAATTTGAAGGATCGGTAGAATTATTGTTCTATGTTTAAAACGCGGTAATTTGAGGTTCCGATATGGTTGCAAATAACTTTGACAGTTTTCATGCTAGGGCAATAGTTTATGCATCATTTTAAAGCATTACAGTTGCACTTTATTTTGGTGTATAATTTGTGGCATAATGAATTTTTACAAAAGTTGGATAGATCGGTATATTTATTGGTACAGGTTTAAAAATGCGGTAATTCAAGGCTCCGATATGGTTGCAAATAACTTTTATAGTTTTCATGTTATAACAGTCGTTTATATATCTTTTTATTGCATTATAGTTTCCATTTGCTTTGGTATATAACTTATTCCATAATGTATTTTTGGAAAATGGCCAATTGAATAGATCGGTAGAATTATTTTCACAGCTTTAAAAACGCGGTAGTTTGAGGTTCCGATATGGCTGCAAATAACATTGACAGTTTTCACGCTATGACAGTCATTTATGCATCATTTTTAAAGCATTAAATTGCCATTTGTTTTGGTATATAATTTATTGCATAATGTATTTTTAGAAAACGGCCAATTGGATTAATCGGTTAGAATTATTTTCCCAGGTTTTAAAAACGCGGTAATTTGAGGTTCCGATATGGTTGTGAATAACTTTGACAGTTTTCATGCTATGACAGTCATTTATGCATCATTTTAGAGCATTATGATTGCACTTAATTTGGTATATCATTTGTGGCTAATGTGTTCGTCTAAAAAATGGTCAATTGATGGAATCGGTAGAATATGTTCTATGTTTAAAAACGCTGGTAATTTGAGGTTCCGATATGGTTGCAAATAAACTTTGACAGTTTCATGCTAGGGCAATAGTTTATGCATCATTTTAAAGCATTACAGTTGCACTTATGTTTTTGTGTATAATTGTGGCATAATGAATTTTACAAAAGTTGGATAGATCGGTATATTTATTGGTACAGGTTTTAAAAAATGCGGTTAATTCAAGGCTCCGATATGGTTGCAAATAACTTTTATAGTTTCTGTTATAACAGTCGTTTATATATCTTTTTATTGCATTATAGTTGCCATTTGTTTTGGTATATAATTTATTGCATAATAATTTTTAGAAAATTGCCAATTGGATAGATCGGTAGTTAGATTATTTTCACAGCTTTAAAAAGGCGGTAATTTGAGGTTCGATATGGTTTGCAAATAACATTGACAGTTTTCATGCTATGACAGTCATTTATGCTCATTTTAAAGCATTATGATTGCACTTTAATATGGGATATAATTTGTAGCATAATATGTGTTTTTAAAATTGGTCAATTTGATAGATCGGTAGAATTATTGTTCTATGTTTAATAAACGCAGTAATCTGAGGTTCCGATATGGTTGCAATTAACTTTGGCAGTTTTCGTGCTAGGGCAATAGTTTATGCATCATTTTTT